>NC_079454.1:4338934-4348934 GCF_903798145.1 Danio aesculapii
TTTTCCACTACTTAATCGATTGCGGATGGTTATTGGGTGGATACAAAAAATGTAAAGGTAAATATTAATAACAGTATAAAAAAAAGGGGTCACTAAATACTTAAGCGGCTGTTAATACACCTGGGCAGCCCGCCCAAGTTAAGTCTATGTGTGGGAAGCGCTGAATAGTAATGTTATAGCTGCAATCGGTTTTTACTGTCTTTTATCAAAGAAATGAGACTACTTTCATAGAAAAAGCAATGCATAGGTCAGAATGTAGTCTTTACAAGTAAAAAAGAAAAGACAAAATACAAGTGTAACGAGGAGACTGACACGGAGGGATCCATTATGCAGTATTTATTAGTCACAGTCAAACACAAACATTCCAATACGCACAAAAGTGTGAACACACATCAACAGTAATCAATAATGGTTTTAGGGCTGGCGGCTGACAGACACAGAGTGATTTGCCAGGCATAGATCAGTGGCAGGCGGAGTGGTTCAGAATCCGTTAGACAGGCTTGGGTCGAGGGCAGGCAGCGTGGTTCAGAGTCCGTGTATAAAGCAAGGGTCGTGGGCAGGCAGAAGGCAACTCAGAGTCAGAAACAGTCCGGGGTTATTCTCAGAAGATCAGACAGGAAAGACCGCTCAGTAATGCTGGCCGGGGCTAAACAAGACTTCGCAATGAACTGGTGTTTGAGAGTGGCTTATATAGGAAGCGTGGGTCGTTAACTAGATTCAGTTCAGGTGTGTGCACAATCAGTTTAGATGGATGATGTAATGCTTAAAAGTCCGGGGATGGTGATCTCTGCTGGCCAGTGAGGGGAATGACTGGGACCGAGTCGGTAACAACAAGTTTATGAAAGATTTTTACAAGTATGTGAAATATATTTTGTTGAAATATGTTATCTTGGTTGTTATAGGCTGCTTTCACATCTGTGGTTCGGTTCATTTGGTCCGTACCAAGGGCAACAAATGATACATTGTAGCATTTCTCTGCCGTTTTGGGTCCTTTTCACACCACACTGATTGCTTTGATCCGAACCGGTTGAAAATAATCAAAATGCAGTCATGTGACAAAATCCACATCACTCATTGGCCAGATGTTATTTTACGTATTTCCTAAACTGCTTTTCGGTTGGTCAGAATTAACGTGCGGGAAAATGTCACTGGAACTCCCGCAAGTAAACAAACCGGCAGACACAAAATGTCGCTGCACTGGCTGATTGTTTCCCTGGTCATAGTATACTATATAGTTCGTATACAACACTTTAGACAAACTATATTTCGATAATGAAGCGGCGGCTGTGGCTGGAAAACGATGTTTTCGTGCATTGCAAACGGCAACGGCGTTAGGAGGCGGCGTGAATTTATTTAGCTAAACTGTGGTATGGTCATCTTCCTGAAATATTACCAATGAGCTATTAGGTAATGATTTACCCCTCTCTCTCTCTGTTTAAAACTGTAGGTAAAGTTGGTAAAACACCTCTTCAAGGAGGTCTCGGTATGCTTTTTTGGTCTGCTTTTGGTGCGCACTCGAGTGCGATTGCTACATTGACACCTGCCCAAATGAACCGCACCAAGACGGAAAACGAACTCCAGTGCGATTCAACCAAATGCAGTAAGGCAGGTGTGAAAACACCCATGGTAATATGCGCAGGACTGCTAATATATCAAAGCAAACAAATTTGTGTATATGTTTTCATAATTTCTGCTCGAAGGTGAGCAATATCTAATACTAAGTAAGCAATTGTCTTAGGCTAGTGGATAAGGTCCAAACTCAGAGTAGATCAGGTTTTGTTTGTTTGAATGGGAAGCTCAGACCTGAAATGAAAATCTCCTCTGGGTCTTTGTTTTCTTAGAAGGTTTGTGTTGGAGGTCGCCAGCCTGCTGCACCAGTGCTTGCTTTCTTTGGAATAAAAACATATCTTTCATCAGCTGTGTTTACAACATCGAACTGCTGGTGATGGTGTTTCAGCTGAGTCTTCATTGATATGTGTATGTGTGTGTTTGGTTAACAGTTGGAGAGCATCAGCTAACAGGCCATAAAGTTGCTGTGAAGATCCTCAACAGACAGAAGATCCGCAGTCTCGATGTTGTGGGCAAAATCAAACGAGAGATTCAGAACCTTAAGCTCTTCAGACATCCACACATCATCAAGCTGTGAGTGCATCGCTTGTTAAAACACATCCAAATCTACTGAAATTCATTTTAAAGTGGAGATCATTTTTGTAAAGTAAAAGTCTGACTGCAGTATGACGCCAACAGGGTTTGCTCTTTTTCACACTAAGGATATATACAGTACAAGAACATATTACTGACAAATAAAAAAGTATTTGTCATGCAGTTCTTTTTCACAAGAACAAATGAAGAGCTCAGATGCAAAAGCCGCTAAACGCCACTTCCGAAAATAAGACGGTGACATTAAGCGAACGCTTTAGGCACGTAGTACATGTTCAACAAATGTTTATGCTTCGGATCATCTAAATCCCAGCGTCAGCACATTCAGAAATAACAGTTTGTTAGCAAAAGCCTCAAAACGCCACTTGTCTTTGACAGCAAAAGCCGCTATACCCCAAGAACCAATCAGAAGGCGCAAATTGAATCATATGTTTTCAATGTAGCAGCACGCTGATACGCCGGCTTTTATGAGCAGAGTCTTTTATTCTGCTTTTGATTTTAAAAGACGGAGTTTGATGAACTGGATGAGCCTATACGACTTTCAGTGAATGGTAAATGAAAACGTCCCTTACCTCAAAACTCTCTGCATTATAAGAAAAAGAAAACACACTCTACAGTGAGAAGAGAAGTGTAGCATGCATTCGTTGCATTCATAGCGTTCTTTTTTGCAGTGACGCTACTTTGAATGAATCCGATTTACTATACATTAAACAGCAACACTGTTTCACGAAAGACGAAGTTAAAATGCTGGTCTTTTATCCCCGTGGATGCTATGAGGGTAAACAAGATACAAAAATAGATGAAGACATTAAGTATGGTAAGAATGAATGAATGACAGCTTCTAAAATTGTCTGAGAGGAATCCCCTTTTTGCCCAGTAGGCCTACCTTGTGTTTTATTTGCTAATTTAAGCTATTTTTGAAAAGATAAATATAATGTATAAAACTATATATTTTTTTATATTACTTCATAATACCTATAGATCTGATAAGCTTTTTATATTAATGGACAATGCAGAGATATTGATGTTTCACAATGATTTACACTACATTATTTGAATCTACCAAGCTTAGTTTACAATGTTTACAATGTTAACATTTTCATTCATTCAGATTTCCTTCTGCTTTGTCCCTGGTTTATCAGGGGTTACCACAGCGGAATGAACCGCTACGTGCTTGACAGATTTATGTATTATTAATTTTAGGTGGTTTGTGTAATGTGTTTTATGTTTGGTAAAATGATATCAACTTGCATCTTTACTGATTTTCATCTAAATACACTGTCTTGTCCCAATAGGTGGATTTAGAGGTTTTTGCAAAAAAAAAGTACAAGTGGAATTAGCTGGTTTTAATGCAAAACAAAATCTACCTTGTTAAAAACGAAAGAATTGTCTAAAGTGATTTATTTACTTTTATTTACCAGCTAATAACCTTATCATTACCTATTAAATTAAACTTCTGAAACTAATCAGAGGAGCCTGATAGAAAATGCTTGTTTACAAGAAAAGAGGTCTGATGGATTTAGAGGGTTTTGCATCTGAACACTTCAAACCTCAAAACAACCTGTGATGAGGAAAGCTTGAGTCTGGTGAAGCATGATTCTACAAAAGAGTGTTAAAAGCATTGTAAAATCAAGGTAAAACTCTGTACAAATGCCCTTTGTTTTTAAAAAACACTTTGGTGTAGATCAGGGGTGCTCAGATTCAGTCCTGGAGGGCCGGTGTCATGCCGAGTTTAGCTTCTACACAACTGCCAGGAAGTTTCTAGTATGCTAGGTTGAGCTCGATTAGCTAGTTCAGGTGTGTAATTGAGGTTGGAGCTAAACTCTGCAGGACACCGGCCCAACAGGACAAGGTTATTATAGTTAACGAAAATGAATGAAAAACGGAAACGGAAAATTTAAATCATTTTCGTTAACTGAAACGAAAATAAAAACAATAAATAAAAAAATAGAACTAACTGAAACTGTATTGTGTACATACAAAACTAACTGAAACTAGCTAAAATTATAGCTAAAACATCCTTCGTTTTCGTATTTGTAAATGTATTTAATGCATAAGCCTACTGTATGCCTTTTGGAAGTAAATCTATTTCCTCGCGCTGCCAGGTGTTTGTCACCTGAGAGTTTATAATCCTGCTGCCATTGGCCAGATCAAGCCGGTCCTCCTCCAGTCAGTCCTCGCTGTTGCTCCTGCGACAAGAACTATGGCTGGACATAACAGCAGCATGGTGACAGCATTAAATACAGACACTTAAAATTATTAATTGAACACATTTGTGCCCAATAATTAATTTTATTTCTGTATTAGTGATTGCGATATCGAACGAATCATTCTTTTTAACCGGATCTTATGAGTAAACCTGTTGAAGTAGTTCGCCAAATTGAAATGAATAATTTGAAATGATTCGTGTCTCCAGTAAGCACTCTTATCCACAAACTACTTCCTTTTTAACATGCCTAATACCTCCCTCTGGCTCGAAATAAACCAATATATACTGAGTTAATCAGTTATTAGAACAGTACACTGAGAACAGATTGCGCATGCGTGATGAACCGAACAGAAACAGTACATGACAGCCTGCTGGGACTGAACTAAACTTGAACAACTGCAGTGCTGGTAAACCGAGGGCTTAAATGAGAGGATGTGGTGAAACGTAAGTTTATTTTACAACAGAAAGTCGTAATAGAATTTAAATAAGTGAATTATGCTTCAGTTGGGTTGCAAAGCATAATTGTAAGAAACTTTTCAGATCATGTTGGTTTTAACTGACTGAAATTATGATTGCTGACTACCTATATTTGAGATGTTGAGTTCAAACTTGTTAAAGATTCATGTTAAAGATCTGAACTTCCCATCACTACTGTGTATCTAACCTCAGAAGCAGCCTTGCACACTTATTTTGCTTAAGGCTGCTCTCTTGTGGGCTGTTGAATTTGAGGATGGCCAGATGGTAGTGGTAGATGATAGTGGTCATGTGTCCTCTAAATACATGTTTCAAAAACATGTATGGTTGAGTTTTTATTTTTCAATATTTATTTAGATGATTTTGAATCTTGCACCTAACAAATATCCTTATTTTGAAAAAACTAACAATGTCATGTTATAGTTAAACGCCGTTAAATGATTCACTGAGAAACTCTGCGCTCGCTGCCTGTAATGTTAACTTACATTATGCTCACTATCCTTGGCTCGTTCCTAATTTTGATTCTGTAAAATATCCAAGAAACACAGCGAAAATGGACCTCATTAAGTCTCAATCTTTATTACAGCTCATGACGGACATTTCTTAAAGAGGGAATAACAAACATCTTACCTCAGACAGAGTGTGTGGAGCTTGAGTGCCCAGCAGGCGCACCCTTGTGATCGATGACTCTCGCTTGTTTATTAATGTCTGTGACAGCGATGATGTAATTTTGACAGTGTAGTGTCGCTTTTTGATTCGTACTCGTAATCAGGACTTCGTGTCCATAGTGAAACTGTATTTCGTGTTTGTAAAGTACACCCATCGTAAATTTATCAGTCATACACAAACAGACAAAGAAAATGTCGTATATGTGTCTGTTCTAATCAACCCAGGCTCATTCTGAAAACGTAGTCCCGAGGACGTTTCTGGAGACCGCGAAAAACCTCCCGGGAGGTACGTATTTTTGCAGTTTTTGGTTTTCGTGAATCCGCGAGAGGCCGCTGTGTGCGCCTTTTTGGCTTCTCGGACGTCTCCCGCGAGTGCCGTTCACGCCCGCGCTGTTCTCGCGTAAACCCACCAGAGGCCGCTGTCGAACGAACGTCTGTCTGTCTGACTGGCTGAGTGGTTGACTGGGCGACCGGCCAATCGGCCGGCTGACCCACCCTCCTTCTTCCCTGAACCCAACCGATTTTAGCGATCGACCCGCCCGCACTAAGCCCAACCAACGATTTACAAAAGCCGTCCAGCAAAAGAAAAGTTCTCGTCCGATTTTTATTTTTTTTTACCACGTTTTCGGATTTTACCACATTCTCACCCTGTTATGAACCCCTTCGCTTTATTTCTTGGATTCTGTTTTAGTCTTACCTGATTTCTGGAACCGCTCTTCCCCGGACTCGAATCCGGTCGTCGTCGTCATGGTCAGCTCCTCTCTGTGTCTCGAGTCCGCCGACGCACAGAACGAGCTAACCGGACAAACTGGTTGCGGTGGGAAAGCCCTCCACACGAAGGTAAGCGGTCAGCCGGCGAGCGCTAAAAGGAACGGCATCATACCACCCCCCAGCGTTCACTTAAAAAACTAAATGCAGCCATACGTACCTCTGGCTACATAATTCGCGGTCTCCAGAAACGTCCTCAGGACTACGTTTTCAGAATGAGCCTGGCTTGGTTCTAATCGCAGATTTTGGAATTGTACCCTCGTAAAATTACGAGTACGCTCCGTTTTCCTTAACGATTTTATAATTACTGATGCGTGAATTTTATTAACGCACGAAATATTTATGACAGTGATTTTATTCCATACAAGCAGTGATCAAAATTTAGTAAATTGTAGGGCATTGAAACTGTATGCATGTGCATATTTTAGCTGCTTATCTAACATGATTGGAAGCAAACTTATTATTTTTTTACTCTGGGTTACCTGAATATTAAGCTTCTTAAAGATTTTAAGCCTTATGCCTTTGAGCGGCTTTTTCTGGAGATTTTAATATGGTGCTCTGAAAACTTGAGGAGTGTTACAAGGATCATTACACACATTGACACTGTGTACTCGATGTGTGTCAGCTTTTGAAAGCTTTGACTTTGCTAATAAAAAAAAGGATTTGACAACTTTATTTTGTGGGCAAGTACTTCAAATAGATCTGATGTGATTGATGGTGACGGGACAGATGTTTTGCGGTTTGATAATTGATTTTAATGAGCCCTGCCGAAAAGACCAGCTTTGATCTGCGTGTATTTCCATGCTGGTCTAGTTTAGTGACTGCTGAACGCTGGTTTAGCAATTATGTTCTCCAGCAGAGCCTAGAGACCTGGATCAAAACAAACACAGATTGAAATTAAGCTGCTGAAACGACTGAAATCATTCCGGTGTTATTAGGATTAACCAGTGGTGGAAAGAATACTGAAAAATCATACTTAAGTAAAAGTACTATTGCTTGCCTAAAATGTAGTGCAAGAAGAGTAAAAATATCTGTTTTAAATATTACTCAAAGTATGAGTGAAAAGTAGCTATTTTAAAAGTACTCAAGAGTAGTGAGTAGTGAGTATTACACGGTAAAAAGCTGATGCATTTACATGTAATATGTAGATGTGTGTAAACGTAACATTCTGTAGTGCTTTTAGTTATTGCCCAGCAGGCACACAGCATCACAAGACGTTAATATTAGGTTAGATTTAGGTCGTGATGTCAGGCGACCAAAATTCAATGTCTAGCCAGCATGTAAGGACAACGTTATTTTGATCACCAATAACGACATCAAATGACTTTGACATGTGGTTGATTTTAGGTTGTGTTGGAAAATGACCAAAATCTAACGTCGAGCCAACATCTTAAATCATATTGACATCAAAAAAATGACATTTATTCGTCAAGTATGGCAACCAAAATCCAACGTCTGATAGACGTCATAGTGGTAACGTCAACACAATGTCAATTAGACGTTGATATTTGGTTGATTTTAGGTTGGACATTGATGTAGGCCTGACGTTGAGTTCTGACGTCAAAGCAATTTTAATTTCCAAACAAAACAGAACATCCCCACGATGTTGAGGTACAACCATCTAACGTCATGTTGACGTCCTGTGCCGGCTGGGTGTTTAAGGCCATTTCGGTCATCATACAGTAAACATCCGTCATTTTCTCATCAGTGACATACATCTAATGGCTCGTTTCCACTGACTGGTACGGTACGGTTCGGTTTGGTACGGGTCACCTTTATCAGGCTTGCGTTTCCACTAACAAGGGTACCCTTTTGGTGGGCGTGGTGTATGACAGAAAGTTTCAGTCGACGTCATTCTCGCTGGAGGAAATGTCTACAATAAAGCTGTCACTTACATATCATATGAGAAGCGCTTCTCACTAAACAGATGCTTTATACACATAAATACTTGTGTAGAAATGTTTATTACTAACTTTTCAATGAACATGAGTTGATTATAACTGCAGATCAAAGACAGTGTGAATCAGCCTACTGTAACGTCTGTAATTATATTAAATAACTAAATAAATGAACATATATAAACACAAACAGCCCCTTACAGTCTCCGATATGTCCAACTACAGAAGAACTACACACAGCAGACATTTCGTCGGTATTTAGGTTCAAAACAACACAAAATATAGCCTACAGTCATTGTAAACCTCTCATCTGTGTCTGTAATCTTCAGCAGCACATGTAGCCTCTGTTAGACAGTAATTCCGTCATTCCCGGTTCATATTAGTCCACAATGTGAAGATAATAAGTTAGTTATACATGGCATTTTGTTCATGTTTGCTGAAAAATAATGTGCTCCTTTTTTCCGGCTTCTCCTTTGTTTTTTCGCGCTTCACTCTCGCGTTTGTCAGTGTCTGACAGGATCGGGTTTCAAAAGCACGTCAATAATCAAGCGCAGGTTATTATCATCAGCTCAAGAAGTTTGTTATTTCAGATATAATGTTAGACGCGCGTGAGCGCTAGCAAGAAAGTGAAACCGCTCGCGCCTCAGACTGGCTCGTAAAAAATGGTAAATCTGCTCTTCTTCTTGGATTTGTGGCTGTTCATCAAGACGACGACAAGGTTTGTTTGGGCCCAGATCGACCATGGCTCGTTATTATATGTATTTATAATTCCGCTAAAATCTCTCGCTGTGTATTTCAAACATGGCGGGTTTTTTTTTTCATTCTGGCTTGTTGCGTAAGCGAATGACGTTCTCTGTAAACCAATAGCGTTCAGCTGCGCGTGTGGCTCCGCCTTTTGGTACCCTTTCTCGTGTTTGGTACCCTTTCGAAAGGGTGCCGAAAAAGTGGTACGGTAAGGTTCGGTTCGGTACGCTTTTGACAGTGGAAACGGCCATAAAAACGTACCAAACCAAACCGTACCACTCAGTGGAAACGGGCCATAAACAGTCTCTGGATCAATGTTTGCAAAGGACATCTTTGACATCTTCTTGGACACTTTTAATGCTTTCAGTTTGCTGCAATCATAAAGCGCGTGTGTCTTGAGGTAGTTCATTTTGAGGCGATTTACCTTCTATGTGGGATTTGATTGGACAGGAAACACAGGACTGATTTTTCTAATCCTAAGTATATGTAGTGACTGCAGGTTGAAGGAAAGAAATATTTTCCTGTGGGAATGCTGTGCTTCCCACCTCCTTTATTCAGCAACAATGAGTTCTGGGACTTCTATAGAGCGGGTACAGCGCTCAAGTATGCATTAATGCATCCTCGATATCAAGAACCCATCCGGGTCCTTTCACGCATCCTCCGTTCTTGTGGTCCCGAGTATTGGATCTAAACTTTGGTGGCGGTTGAGGATGATGTTACACAAGGAGATCGCTGATTAACGCATATTGAGAAACAGCCTCTAAGTAATGTATTTCAGATTCACAAAAATCTAGACAGCGCCCTCTACTGGATTTGTCTTGAAATGTGCAATGAAACTTATCATTTACAAAAAACGTAGCCTGAAGCTTCGTTTCCAATGAGCCGGAGTTGCTTTTAGTCATGTTAGCATAGCTTATAGGACCAAGCAGGCCTGTGTGGGCCTAAAAAGTACCAATACAGTGCTAAAATGTACTCAAGGGAAAGTACACATTTTTTAAACCACTTAGTAAGTTAAAGAAAATTGAGAAAAATTACTCAATTACAGCAGCTTGAGTATTTGTAATTGTTACTTTACACCA
>NC_079454.1:4358934-4528934 GCF_903798145.1 Danio aesculapii
TGAGGCCGCTTATGACCAAATTTAAATATGGACCATGGAACTGTCTAATCATCTTGTTTAATCCCGCCCATTTTCGCAGTGCAGTACGACCAAGCGGCAACCTCCCCGCTCTCCCTCGGGAAGCCAATACGGAAGTAACTGAAACTGCAATTCATCAAATTCCGCTAGTCCTGGCTCCATAATAGAGCAAGTTGCAATTGAGCCCACTGTTAGAATGGCCAACTTTACAGCAGAAAAAAAGGTGTTTACAGCCTGGTACAAAGAACGATTTTGGTTCATATAGTTATTATTACCCTCCATGACAACTGTGAGGGGGGTGAATTTTTTTATAACTCATCAATTTCCTTTATATTAGGTTATATTAAGTTTGCATAATTAAGGGCGTGGCCACTTGAGTGACAGCTAGGGTCTCGCTGGTCGCCGTCACTTCACCTCAGCTGAATCCGGCAGATTAGCCACTGATCTCGGCATATTCATCGTATTTTTGTTTTGTTTTTGTGGCTTTACACAGTCAGCTGCCTTTTTTACTTATTTCTACAATTATCAGATGATGTGGGATGCTGTGTGCACTTAATTGTGCTCACAAAACCATTCATGTGGCCTCGTTTTCCCATGTGAGTAAAGTTATATACTTGTATTACCATCTCTATAAGTGATTTGTTTTATTTAAGATCATTTATCATAATATTTTTCTTTAGACCCGTAAAGCACTCCAGAATGTGACAGATTGATTAGCTGTAGGCTCTAGAACAGTCATCTGAAGCGTTTGTCATACAGTGTTCTGCTGGAGTTCATCAATAGTCTTGCATTTACTAACCACACTATATTTGAAGTGTTTGGAAGTAATTCGCGTTTCCACCTGTAGAAAATCGTCATAAGAACAATTTTTAGTGGCTCAATGTATTATTATAGTGTTTTTAAGAGTCTAAACACTTTATTGATATAGTGTACAACCAAGCACATGTGGTCAGAACACAAACGAGTCGCAGGTAATAGAGTATCAAGCGTTTCTCCCAAAGTAAAGTCTGTCTGCCAGGTCTAAGCAAAGTGCCAGCAGGTGTCTGTAGCTCCGCTCACTCTCCGCCTCTTTGCCCTAGTTTGGTATCCCGCCGTGGGTGCAATGACGCGCGAACAAAATGGCGACGGTTGGCCGCGCCTACTTGTAGCTTCTTTTGCAGCGTTCAAAAACCTATGGGTGACGTCACGGATGCTTCGTCCATATATTTTACAGTCTATGAGTACGACAGAATTTCACAAGCTCAAACTCTAGTGTGACTGCAGTTTAAACCAAAGGAAAATGAAGGAATGAGTTTGGGTGCAAGTATGGTGTATAAAAAAATAATAGCCTGGAAAAAAACGAGACATCACAATTCACTCACAAAGATTTTTGTATACCCTCGCAAAATCTATTGAGTTTGGCAAATACTACCTGTTCACTTTACTTCTTGCAGTCTTTAGAGTTCTATGTATTCACTATGGAGCAGTTCAGGAGTTTGCGCATTTAATTTTAAACATTTTATTTATAAAAAAAAAAGGTCTGTTCTATACACAGGCAAGCATGAGCCCAGAGTTAAACCATCATTTCAGTATGCTTGTGCAATGCCACTACATTTATTCCTATCCAGAGGTGCATTTCTTTTTCACCAAAATATTGTGTTCATAGTGGGAGATTCAGACCGCTGCACATAGTCTTCTCCAGCACATCCTAAAGATTCTCAATTGGATTAAGGCACCGGTGCCAAACTCAGATCCTGGAGGGTCATAGCTATGGACAGTTTAGTTTTAACCCTAATTAAACACACCTTATCAACCTAACAAAGTCCTTCAGCCACAGATAAGTGCGTTGAAGCAGGGTTGGAACTAAACTTTTTTGTTTTGACAGCCCTGGGTTAAGGTCTGGACTCTGGTGGCCAACCAATGTGTAAAACGATTTCATATGCTCCTTGAAATTAAGCGATTGCCAATCTCAGTCATTCAAGACTTCTTTTCAGACCACATTTCTTGCTCAAAAATGATGGTTTCCCACTTTACTTTCTATTTGTAATAATACATCGGACAATAATTTCAATGTAACCTAATTTCAGTAGTTTCAGAAATCTCCTTAAATGTTTTCTTCGCTTGATGTGGGTCAATAATATGACACTTCTAAAACATTTTTCTATAATGACAAGATGCGTCTTCTGACATGGTTGTTTAAGAAATGAGAAGCAACTCTGCATCAGTTAGGGTTAAATAACTTGTTAGCAGCTGAAACATAAATAGCCATGCAGTAATTATCCAATGGGAGACTCTTACCTATTTGCTTAGCTAAATCCATGTGGTGACTTTTTTGTTGGCTGGGCAGTGTATATTCTGAAGGTTTTGATAATACATAGTTGGCCTGATTTTAGACTGTGAAGCAAGATGAAGGATATATATACACACATAGTTGAAGTCAGAATTATTGAACCCCCCCCCCCCAAATTATTAGCCCCGTTTATTTTTTTCCCCAATTTCCGTTTAGCAGGGAGAAGATTGTTTCAACACATTTCTAAACATAATAGTTTTAATAACTCATGTCTGATAACTGATTTATTTAATCTTTGTCATGACAGTAAATAATATTTGACTAGACATTTTTAAGACACTTCTATACAGCTCAAAGTGACATTTAAAGGCTTAACTAGGTTAATTAGGTAGGTTAGGGTAATTAGGCAAGTTACTTTATAATGATGGTTTGTTCTGTAGACGATCAAAAAATAAATGAGCTTAAAGGGGCTAATAATTTTGACCTTAAAATGACTTTTATTCTAGTCAAAATAAAACAAAAAAGACTTTTTCTAGATGAAAAAATATTATCAGACATACTGTGAAAATTTCCTTGCTCTGTTAAACGTCATTTGGGAAATATTTAAAAAAGAAAAATCAAAGGGGGGCTAATAATTCTGACTTACACTGTTTATATGAGCAATTCCATGCAAATGTCAACCATGCCATGATAAAAATTAAGTTCACCAAAATACAGTATCCGTTTTTACATTTTTAGTGTAAGCAAATATTTTACAGTACTTTAAAAATACTCAAAATGTCTCTGTCTGTAACACGGGGAGTGACACAGACAACTAAAGTTTGGATCCACTTGCAGGTTTAATCAAAGTCAGGCAAGCAAAGGTCAACACAGGTGCAAACAGATGTATAAAGGCAGTCCAGAATCGTAGTTAAATGTATCAGGCGAGAAGCCAAAAGGCAGGCGGCAGACAGGACAATAAGATAAACTAGGCTAAGGTCAAAACATGGGAAAACTAGACTAGGAGAAACGCGTTGTAATGTCACTTTACAGAAAACAAGGCTCTGCAAAGGAAGTGAGAGTGTGTGCTGATTAAATAGTGTCTGTAATCAGTCTAGAAGCTGCATCAGCTGTGAGAGTCTAATCAGTGGAAATGAGGAAGCGTGTGTGTGTGTGTGTGTGTGTGTGTGTGTGAACGGAGTGCATGTATGAATATGTAGTCCATGAACGGCGGATTTGTAGTCCATATGTGCAAACCAGCGATCTAAGGAGTTACGATCGCTGGTGACCGTGACACTGTCAATGTTTTCAAACTATTATATTTGATTACCCAGAGTCACACAAGTGGCAGTTTCACATCTGTCACATCCATAACGGAGAGATGTCACATCCATAACCAAGCTTTTCCCTCATAAATGCAAAAATGTCAAATAAAATAAAGTCAATCATGTTTGTTCTATAGAGAGCGACTCTTATCCTGTTGATTAGCCTTATTTTTTTGCGTTGTGCAGTTTAATTTTACAAAGTATGCTGTATACCGTAAACTCGCAGGCTTTTTTTGGTCACATCCATAATGCATCTTTACTTCCCTCATTTAAAATATAAAAAATGTTTACAGATTGATATTTTTATGCTCCCATCACTCTGTGGTCAGTTGTTTTGGATAATATAAACAGATGTTTCAATATAATGTTAACGTTTATTTTCTATGTGAATTTAAGTCTTGGGTTTTTACTGCATATGTCACATCCATAACGCTGGACTTTCTCCTAGATATATTACATTACATATTCTGAATTATAAAGTTAAAAAAAAGAGTTATCCAATACCCAACCCCCCCCCCCCATAAAACATTTGACTCTAATATTAAAAATATTAAAGGGCACCTATGGTAAAAAATCAACTTTTCAAGCTGTTTGGGCAGCCATATATGCATGTATGGTGTATAGACTCATATTGGGGTGATATAAGCACACCCAGTGCTTTTTTTTTTTTCAATTTAACAACATAAAAAAACGGTGGACCAATTGGAGCTGTTTTCAAATTGACCGCAACTTTACGTAGGAGAGCGGTCCCCCCGCCCACCAATATTGATTGACAGGCGCGTCATCATATCCTCAGTTTGTTGAGTCGAAGCGATATCACTAAAGGAACACCCTAGCTCTATTTTTAGATGCAAGGCTCATTTGGCTCAACACAAGATCAATATTCTCCACATTATCGCTCTAATCGGAATTATTGGTTGTATCTTTAGGTAGGTTTGCAAACATGTGTACTTCTCATTGAGTCTACCTTATACTTCATCCGTTTGCATTTCTCGCGATCCCAGAAGCTCCCTGTAATCTTAACTAGCATGCGTTTTAGAATTCTAAACATAGGTTTCTATCAGGGTACACTCAAGTCGACGGCTGGGCGCCGCGGACCGCTGCAGAAACCTATGTTTAGAATTAAAAATTGCGTGGCGCGACGATTCGGGACACTTCATGTTTCTGGTGCGCCACAGAGAGTGTCTGGTGTGCCGTGTCGCGGCTTCGAGCGGCGCATCCGGTGCATCAGTCAAAGTTAATTCGGTGTGTGTGGTTATTAATTTCTGTGTACAAGCTCGGCACTTGAAACTAGCACACAGTTGGCTGTAAAACTGTACACAAAAGATTTTGTACTCTCTGCTTGGTCTGTGTCAGAGTCGTACATGTACGACTGAATGCTGAACCTCTCCTGCTCCTCTCAGTCTGCCTGTCAAACTCTGTTGCAAACGCAGAGCGGGTGAGCTCATGGCCCCGCCCCCTTGTTACGTTGGCGGGAAGCCGAAACTAATCTACATGTGAAGCAACACACCCATAAATAAGCGAACTGTGGACACGCCCCCAACATGACACTTTTTAACACATTATAATAAAAAAATCTGAATTGTGTTTTAAACTGAACCTAAACTGGCACACTCAGAAGAACCATAATATTAATATTAAATCATAAAAAAGTGGTAAACTATGTGCCCTTTAAACAAGAATTTTGAACCCAACTATATCCTGCATTTCCAGATTTTTGTGTTAGAAGTGTATGCTACATATTTAATGAAATAATAGCTCATTAAACATAACAGTATAGAAAACATTTTATAAACATACGTTTAAATTCTTCAAAATGTGGTGAAAATTATTCATTGTATTATTTTTACCCTATTCACCAGCATTGTGTTGCCTTGCCTTATTATGAAAGCATTTTCTTATTAAGTGTCGATGTGTGTGATTTAGGTGGTGAACCCGTATCACCTAAGAGTGCGCCGGAGGAATCCCGTCACAGGGAATTTCGTGAAAATGAGTCTGCAGCTCTACCAGGTGGACAATCGCAGCTACCTGCTCGACTTCAAGAGCATTGATGGTGAGCATTACTCAGTCTGTCAGTACTTACAGAGTCAAATGATGGATCTCTGACAGATGTCAGGAAACACTTGTCACTACAGTTAATTTCCCGAATGACACATCGTACTTTGGTAGTTCAGCGATGAGTTACGTCATTGTTTGGGAAACACAGCCACAATCCATTACTGGGAAACACCCCTACGCTCTTACACTATGGCCAATCTAGTTCATCCAATTCACCCAACACTGGACATATCTCTGTTTATTTCTTCGTCTTCTGTCTTTTCAGATGATATTATGGAGCACAGGTCAGGCTCGTCGACACCACAGCGCTCCGGCTCAACAGCGGGTCTTCTTCGCCCACGGCTCAGCATCGACTCAGCGTCAGTGGTGGCGATGGAGATGCCTCAGCTCAGCAGTTCTCTGCCTGGCTCTCTGACCGGAAGCACACCCCTACTGACCCCACGCCAGGGCAGCCACACCATGGACTTCTTCGAAATGTGTGCCAGCCTCATCACCACACTGGCTCGCTGAGACCCGCTCGCACACACGTCCATCACTGATGCTCTTTACCTCTTATAAAGCAGGCAGAAGGTGAAGGGTGGGGTTGATGTATTTCAGGCCTATAGTAGCAGATTTACCCTCAGAAAGGTTTTGGACACGAGCAAACGAATGAAAGTCATTGCGTCAGTTAACCACCTGTGCTACTAATGAGCAAACAAGCGATCTTTTTTTGCGACTGTTTCGTCAAATAATGTGAATACGAATTGTCATTTTAATGAATGAAAATGCACTTTGGATTTTTATTGTAGTAATTACAAAATGTATTTATCGGCTATATTATTAGTAGTTTTAAAAGTAGCAGTATGATTATTGTAATAAATACATTTTGCAGTTAATAATAATAATAATAACAATAATAATAATAAAAAAATAATAATTATTATTATTATTGTTATTATTATATTGTTGTTAATAGGATGTTTTTTGCTGCTGTAGTGAAAAACAAACACAACAAAAATAACAATAGAATTTATAGTATAATTTATATTATATTACAATAACAATAAAATATTATAGTGTTGTTGCCAACATTTATTTAACAGTAACTTAAAACTAAATTATCACAGTCATCATACTTTTATTTTTGCAACAACACTACTGTTAATCATAATAATAATAATAATAGTAATAATAATAATACCAAATAATAGTAATAACAATAATAAATACTTTATTATTATTAAATAATAATAAAAGTATTTATTATTATTATTATTATTATTATTATTATTATTATTATTATTATCATTAAATAATAATAATAATAATAACATAATAATAACAACAACAATACTACTACTGCTACTAATAATAATAAATACTTGTATTATTATTTATTACTACTACTACTAATAATAATAATATTATTATATAATACTTTTATGTTTGCAACAACAATACTCTTAATAATAATAATAATAATAATAATAATAATAAAATAATTTCTTCTTCTTCTTCTTCTTCTTCTTCTTCTTCTTATTATTATTATTATTATTATTATTATTATTATTATTAGTGTTGTTGTTACCAGCAATTATTTAACAAAAATTTTCTTAATTATCACAGTCATCACTATAATAGTTTTATGTTTGCATCAACACTACTACTACTACTACTACTACTACTACTACTACTACTACTACTACTACTAATAATAATAATAATATTTTTTATTAATATAATTATTTATCAATTAATTTTATTAGTGTTGTTGTTACCAACATTTATTTAACAAAATGTTCTTGATTATCACAGTCATACTATATTACTTTTTTGTTTGCAACAACACTACTATTAATAATAATAATAATAATAATTATTATTATTATTATTATTATTAATAATATTAAACATGACTATGTTCTTTTCATATATACAACCACAATCTAACAGATGTTGGTTAAAACCATCATTTTAACCAAGTTTAATACCCTATCAATTTAATATTTTGTTTTGTCATTTATTTTATCTAATGCAATGACATTTATTTAGTCCAAAACTTTTCAGGGTTACTTTTAGTCAGAGTTTGTCCTCATCGTCCACCTTCCTAAGAACTCAAAAAAAGAGCATACTTCTGATTTTATATACACATTTCTTTTGATAATACGTATTATTATGCAATGCAGTATATTTATATTCTCACATCAATCACTTGAGTTGTATAGTTTAGTTTCTTAGTTCTATTGCAATGACATACCAAAAAAAAAAAAAAAGGTTTATACATACAGAGCAAAGATCACTATTTATTGATATTAGAGAGTTTTTCTTACTTTACGTCATATCTATTCGTGTTATTTAAGAGTTCATTTATAGAGTGAAGATCTTATGGTTTGGTTTGCAGTAAATCCCTGACGATACACACCATCTTCATCCAGATCAGACGTAAAGTGTGTGTTTTGGAGGCCTTGCTAATATCACTGCTGCTTTAGTTTAGACAGACTGATATGCTGGACGAGGACAGACAGAACGTAATTGTTGTGCCTTGATATGGTGAAAATGCAGATAGAGATGGGTGAGGAACAGAATGTGCTAGTCATTTTGTTGATATGAGTAAACCTTTAATGAGGCGGCCTTAAAATATTCTCCATGCATGAGATTATTACAATCATACACGGTCAGACAGACTTTAAAGATTTTACTCTGAACGACACATTCAGCTTAATATTATTTATGTTTTTGACACTGATTATTACACTGTATTGACTATATTTTATAAAAGTGTATGTATTGTATATATATATATATATATATATATATATATATATATATATATATATATATATATATATATATATATATATATTAATTTATACAACAGTTATTCTACTGTTTGACAAATATTGCAGCTATCGGACAACATAATGTACTTTTGAGGCTTTTTTTAATCGAGAATGTAGTTGTTTAGTTTGTAACTATGCAGTTTATTTAAAGGATAGTGCCTATTTCAAAATATTTATAATTTCTGAGAGACAGCACGTCGGTGCAAAGATGGTTGACCTTGTCTATCCACAAGATTATGCGCATAATAAGCCCTTGCTTAGAAGATTAAAACTGCATGTTTTCTAGCTACATCTGATAAAGTCATTATTAAACTGGTGAGTGATATTTTAAGTCGATCTCTTTCCTTTGTATAGATTGCAACTATGCAGTTTATTTATAAGGACAGTGCCTATTTTAATACAGTTATTTTCCTATCCTGGTTCTCAACAGTGCTATTCAGAGACCTCACCTCCGAACAACCCCTCCTTATCGCAAACAATGCATGCCTCCCACCAGTGTGATATTGTGAGAGGAACTACTTTCTTACGCCATTCATTCACATCTGCAGCTGATCGTCGGAACAGCAGAAACCATTTCTAATTCACATACGTCACTTTGGAGCTAGCGTTTGAATGATTCTCTAGCGTAATGTCTGAAGTAATGACAAAACAGGTGATTTTGCTCACATTTTAAGATTATAAGGCTGAACGACATGAAATGCCACCAGTCTACAGAGACATTTCCTAGTATTTCTCTGTTCCAATGGAGAGACACTACCAGATTACTGTGGTATAAATACAGCACTACAAAATACAAATAGAGAGAGGTCGACTTAGAATGTCACTTAGCTGTTCTGTAATGATTTGTTCAGCTGTTGTTTAAAACTTACACTGGGAAAATGCTGCTTTTCTCCTCTAAGGGCTTGTTATGCGGTCTCTGTCGCCATCTTGTGGTGGAACGTCAACCGTCTGCTCTGCTCAGTATGACAGGCTAATGGCCGCCAACGTACTGAATCTGAAATTATGAATCTTTAAAATAGGCTTTATAAATCTTAATAAATAAACTGCATAGTTGTAATCTAAACAACTATAATCTTAGTCTAAGGATGTTGCCTAAAAAAGCCTCAAAAGTACATTATGTTGTCCAACAGCTGCAGTATTTGTCAAACTGTAGTGAGTTTATTACTCCTCTGCTTGCCACTCGTGTGGGGGGAGTAATACACAAGGGTGAAGAGGCTGTATGAGTGCTGATATTACTTTAATATCTCATGGATATACAGACAAAACTGTTGTATAAACATATATATATATATATATATAAATTAAGACTTTCTCTAGAAAAGAATATAAATGTGAAAACTGTGAAAAATTTCCCTGCTCTGTTAAACAGAAATTTGAAAAAATATATATTAAATAAAAATGTATTTAGTCTTCATATATATATATATATATTAACAGTAAAATTATTATCTTCAGAAAAAATTGATTATGCAGTTGTATTTGATTTATGTTTTAAAAATACATTTCATGTAATACATGCATTTGATACATTTTGATTATTATTTGAACACCCAAATTATATGGATCTTAATCAACTGAATGCATTTTAACATGAAATATTTATATACATAAATATTCAAAATTCAAATATTTATCAGCTTTCAAACTTTAAACGTATTAAATGCATGTATTAAAAATCTATAGATAAGCAGTTTACTACATCACATACATTTTCCATATGCAATATCTGAATACATAATATTACACATTACATTGTGCGTTCAGATATATACCAGCTGTTAAAATGTATTAAATGTATGTATTAAAAATATACTCATATACAATTGAACTGAATACATAAATATGTGTTCAAATGGAAACAACCCAGGCTCATTCTGAAAACGTATCGCTATATACATTTCTGGAGAGCGCCAAATACGTCCTAGGAGGTACGTTTTTTGCAGTTTTGTTTTCACAAGTCCACCAGAGGCCGCTGTGTACACTTTTTGAGATCTCAAACTTCTCTCACGAGTGCCATTTGCACCTGCTGTTCTCCCATAAATCCACCAGAGGCCGCTGTTGACTGACTGACTGACTGACCGATTGCCAGAACCACCCTCCTCCTTCCCTAAACCCAACCAATAGTGTTTTTAAAACAATCCAGAAAAAGGAAAGCCCTCATGGCAGCCTGATTTTTACCATGTTTTCAGATTTTACCACATTCTCACCCTGTTATTTACTTAATTTTTTACATTTTTTAAAATTTATTAAATTTTTTGGCTTCTGCTTTTGTCTTACCTGCTTTCTGGAACCGTTCTTCACTGGACTCGAACCCCGTCGTCGTGGTCAGCTCCTCTCTGCGTCTCAAGTCCACCGACATAATGCTGTCCATAGGGAAGTAAGCGGTTAGCTGGTAAGCGTGAAAAGGAACAGCCTCATACCACCCCGTAGCATTCGTTTTAAAGACGAAATGCAGCTATATGTACCTCTGGCTACATAATTCGCGATCTCCAGAAATGTATACAGGGTTACGTTTTCAGAATGAGCCTATGTTGAATTAAAAGCATCTATCAAAAGGATTCAAATACATGAAATGGTTGCATTAAACTTACACGTGTGCATTTACGTATTGAGTAAAGAGTTTTAAATTTAACCGATGATTTATGGAACATGTACTTCATTTTTAAACATGATATGGATGGTGTGTATCTGAAGAGAACCCAAACCGAGAGCGTTTAATCATGTGACCCTTCTCTCCTCAATTGCCTTAAAACAGGGGAGTCCAAACTCATTTCTAGAGGCCCGGTGTCCTGCAAAGTTTAGTGTCAACCCTAATCAGACACACCTGGGCTAGCTAATCAAACTCTTACGCTGCATTCACACTAGAGTTTGAGCTTGCGTGATTCTGTTATAAGGTGCTGTAAAAAGGGGCGGGATTAAACAAAATGATTACACATGTAAAAAAGCAAGCAATTGGTCCAGATTTAACATTTCTGTCCAGAGAGGTCATATTTTGATCCTCGATTGGTCTCACACGGTCAAGTGATGCGATTTTCGCAGGTCACAGTTCACCAAGCTTGAACTTTGCAACGCAGCGAACTGCGAAACTTGACGCACATACTTGCATTTCCGGTCTGACGCATTCGCGTGCGTATGAATGGAAGTCTATTAGAAGAAAAGTCCAGTGTGACCACAGCTTTACTAAGCTTTCTAGAAACATCCCTGCAGGTGTGTTGAGGCAAAAATCTGGAGGACACCGGCCCTCCAGGACCGAGTTTGGACACCCCTGCCTCAAATAGACGAACTTTATTGCTTCTAAACCGAATATGCTTTAATATATTTGTTTATGTGTGCGATTGTTTGTATGAAGTAGATCCGCTGTATTTATTAGTTACACATATTTATTCTGTATTTAAGCTCACCTCTGAAGTGTTACTTGTGAACAAATGACAGAAGATGGCAGATTTCAGTGGGGATTCACAACACAATCTCACGGCAATTCGTAACTTATTCATTTAGTGGCTAATTCGTATGAATTCGTACGATCTAATTCGTATAATTTAGTACGATTTGCTCATCCCCCAGTGACGGTTGGGTTTAGGGGTGGGGTTAGGTGCCACGCCCCTTTTTTTAAATCGTACAATTTCGTATGACTGAACTCGTACGAATTCGTACAAATTAGCCACTAAACTGACAAAACGTAAAATACTTAAGTTTTCTCGTGAGATCAGGCTGGGATTCAGGATGGTTGTCGTTGTATTTGTGCCAACACGCGTCTGAATAGACAAATACTGTACAACAAACAATAACGATTTGTGAAAATGAATTATATCAGTCAATCAATCAAGGCAGCCAAAAAAAGAGAAGATAATTCTGTTCAATTAACAAATCTGTATCATTGAATCGTCCATTTTTGTTGGTTTTGAACTAAAAGTAAAGCAAGAGCTCTTAGTCGTTTTCATATTTATAAACTAAATTAGATTTCCAATAGATGTGCTGGTCTTCCTGAATGTTCCCTCTGTCTCCTACTGTACGAATGTCTGGTGTTGTGTGCATGAAGCAGAGCAGTTTGTGTGTTTTGTACAACTATGCTGGATTTTTATGAGACACAGCTCAAAATAAGGCAAGACACTGCTGGAAAAAGCATTTGGGTCTCATTCGTTGAACATTTTCACGTAAAAAGTGCGGATGTTTTTGGCAAATATGGCATGATTATAATAGTACAAAGAAATTCAAAAACAACTTATTCCGCATGTACACAATTATAATGTAAGCCTTATAAGCATAAAAAACCCTACGTATAATTAGATGTTATTTACAGGGTGGATGAAAAGTAATGGCATGACCAACACAATCTCACGGCAATTCGTAATGTTTTGATTTAGTGGCTAATTCGTATGAATTCGTATGATCTAATTCGTACGATTTAGTACGATTTGCTCATCCGCCAATGACGGTTGGGTTTAGGGGTGGGGTTAGGTGCCACGCCTCCTTTTTAAAATCGTACAATTTCGTACGACTGAACTCATACGAATTCGTACGAATTAGCCACTAAACTGACACAACGTAAAATACTTACGTTTTTTTATGAGATCAGGCTGGCATGACACTGCTTGAAGGCATTGTGGCGCGTGCTCTAAGAAGAGAGAGAGAGCGGATATGTTTGCTGAGAGTGACGAAAGGCTGTTCAGTCGCTTTAGGTTGCCCAGAGAAGTCCTTAATTATTTATGCAACTTTTTTAACCCGACTGTCGCCACCACTTTTTGAAAACAGACATGAAAATGAGATATTCAACTTAACCTCTTAAGGCCCAAGGTGTTTTTTACATGTATTTTTTATTTCTCTTCGCTATTTGGGCTTATTGGAACCTAAGTAGAATAAAAACCTATGTATCAATGATGTCCATATATGTGGACTCGTGGTCCGAATTTACATAAAACAATTTTCCTGATTTTTTTTAATGCATGTTTAACATAGAATTTTTTTTGGAGCTTGCATTGACTATCAGAAAGTAAAATCACCCCCCCCCCCATTTTAGACAGTTAAAAATAGTGTTTGGGTCATTTCATATGCTGCAAAACAGTTGCAGAATGTCACTGTATGTCTGTAGCAAAATATAAAACATTTAAAGTATTTTAAATAGCCACTTAAGAGCTAAAATGTGCTGATGTGGACCCTCAAGCCCTAGGAGGTTAAATGATTGTCAATCTTCAATGCTTTGGTGCACAGATTTAAGCTCATTTGAAGAAAAGCAGATGTCAGATTGTAGGCGTATTGACCAAAGTTCAAAAACTATAAAAAGCAAACAGAAGGTATGTGCCTTTATGTTTATGTCATTATAATACATAAAATATGTAGTTTATAAAACATGTTTTTGCCTAAAATTGACAGAAAATCAAAGCTAAATATCTGACCAAATTATTTAACAAATTTGAAATTGATATCTCAAAAAAAAAAAGATCTTTCAGGAAGATTTTGTTTGGGCACAGTACTAAACATCAGCACCAGATGATATTGATGGCTAAACAAGGGCGCCTCTGTTTTAAAGAATATGAATCATGGTTTTTTTTTCATACTTTTGACATATTTGTAATGTAGACATACAATTCCAAAGAAGTATAGTCAGTCTGGCTGTATTTTATTTAAATTTTGCTTTTAAAAAACGTGTAAAAACATCTAAACAGCATTTTACATGTCAATTGCTGTAGCAAAGTAATGCTTTTCGACTCTGATGAGTATCCTTGTTGATGTGAGAGACTTGCTTTGTTTACCAAATAAAGTAGATATAATTTTATTTGCATTTTAAACATGAAATAAAAGTTTAAAAGATATTATTTTTATTTCATATATTAAGGTTTTAGTTATGATACTCCCAAAATAATTACGCAGAAATTTTTACCAAAATTCTCTGCAGAAATAGCAAAAAACATCCGCAGATTCCGTCTGGCCCTGATAATTTCCCTAACCTGCCTAGTTAACCTAATTAACCTAGTTAAGCCTTTAAATGTCACTTTAAGCTGTATAGAAGTGTCTTAAAATATCTAGTCAAATATTATTTACTGTCATCATGGCAAAGATAAAATAAATCAGTTATTAGAAATGAGTTATTAAAACTATTATGTTTAGAAATGTGTTGAAAAAAATCTTCTCTCCGTTAAACAGAAATTGGGGGAAAAAATAAACAGGGGGGCTAATAATTCAGACTTCAACTGTATATATAAAAACATACACACAATAATTTAAAACCTGTCAGTGGCCAGTTTTATTTTTTGAGGCAGATTTGTTAAACAACACCCTATCTGCATATTTAAAAAAAACAGAGGAAGTATGTTGATTATTAATTATATTTTTACCGTATTCACCTGCAGCGTCTTGCCTTAACTGAATGTAAACGCAGAAAGATGGACAGTTCTCGCACAAATCACTTGATCATATCATTTATAGGAAATGCTATAGATAAAATACGCCTCGAAACAGTTCAGTCCAAGTATTTATTAAGTTTTCTCTCATTTCCGGAGAAGATTAGACTGGATTATGGTGGTGATTTCATTGAAAGACATTACACAGTCTGAAATTCCTTCCAGAACTTAAAGCCTTTACGCATTCTTAACATTTTCCACACAAATCCCATGTTCACCCCTCGCACCAAGAGTCTATATCGAGAGACAGAGAGAGAGAGAGAGAGAGAGAGAGAGAGAGTGAGAGAGAGAGAGAGAGAGAAAAAAAAGTTTAGGGAGCTTATCGCCCCCTGCTGCTGGATTTTGTCATGACATTGTCTATGGGAGGCTGGGAATTGTAGGAATGTGTGCATTCTTGGCACCCTTGTGTTAGTGTTTGTCATATATAAATGCAGAGTCGCTTACCACAGTTTTAAAGGGGACCTATTTACAAGATGTAAAATAAGTCTCTGATGTCCCTAGAGTGTGTTTGTGAAGTTTCAGCTCGAAATACCCCACGGATAATGTTTTGTAGCTTACTGAAGCTGCCCCTTTTAGTCTTCGATCCAGATTGTGTCATTTTGTTGACTGTTGCTTTAAATTCGAATGAGATCGAAGCTACGAATGCCTGTGTGTCAGCATAGTGGCAGATTCAAAAACTAGACTAATGTCCTATGCTAACGAGGGAGAGATGGTCAATCAGTGTTTCTGCAGGCTGTTTTTATGAAGTTTGATTACAAAATAAATTAAATTAGTTAACATTTACCATTAGAAGCTGGTTATATTCGAAGACTGTTGCCACACAAATTAATTATAAAGTGATTTTTGTATAGTAAGTTCCCTTTCAGATTTATCAGCTTTACAACTGTCGTTAATGGAAACTGGTGGCCTGTTTAGAGTGATTTCCAGAACTTTATGCTTCTGTGCTGAGGTGTTCGTCTGGATATACCTCTCTGTCTCTCCAATGAAGTGTTGTGTGTGTGATAACAGCCTCCCTGTTGTGAAACATGAGGTTATTATGTCTGTTTCCGAGCCCCGCTGGGACATGACCTCTGCCTGTCGGTGTCTATGTGTCTGTACTGTACTCTACATGTGCGCGTGTCACTTCCTGTTTGTGCGTGTGGTTTGTATTTGAAAAGTTATGCACTGCATGGTGTTCTTGTTCTGATTTGCACTTTAATTTTTATTGTTGAAATGAAAAGAAAAAAGCAAAGGGATAATAAAGTGGTATATGCAGTTAGGAGTTTTGTATTTTTTTATTATAAGGATTTTTTTGAAGTAACATTGTTAAATACACTGCATCTGGAAAGTATTCACAGCGCTTCACATTTTCAACATTTTTTGATGTTACAGCCTTATTCCAAAACGAATTAAATTCATTTATTTCCTCAACATTCTACACGCAATACCCCATAATGACAATGTGAAAAAAGAGTTTCTGAAATTGTTGCAAATTTATTACAAACCCCCCCCCCCCCCTGTAAAATCACATGTACATCAGTATTTACAGCCTTTGCTCAATACTTTGTACTTTTGGCAGCGATTACAGCCTCAAGTCTTTTTGAATATGATGCCACATGCTTAGCACACCTGTCTTTGGGAATTTTTGCCCATTCCTCTTTGCAGTACCTCTCAAGCTCTATCAGGTTGGATGGGAAGCGACGGTGTACAGCCATTTTCAGATCTCTCCAGAGTTGTTCAATAGGATTTAGGTCTGGGCTCTGGCTGGGCCACTCGAGGACATTCACAGAGTTGTTGTGAAGGCAATCCATTGATATTTTGGCGGTGTGCTTTGGGTCATTGTCCTGCTGGAAGATGAACCGTCGCCCTAGTCTGAAGTCAAGAGCACTCTGAAGCAGGTTTTCATTCAGGATGTCTCTGTACATTGCTGCATTCATCTTTCCCTCTATCCTGACTGGTCTTCCAGTTCTTGTTGCTGAAAAACATCCCCACAGCATGATGCTGCCACCACCATGCTTCACTGTAGGGATGGTATTAGCCTGGTGATGCACGGTGCCTGGTTTTCTCCAAACATAATGCCTGGCATTCACTACAGAGGTCAATTTTAGTCTTATTAGACCAGAGAATTTAGTTTCTTATGGTCTGAGAGTGCTTCAGATGCCTTTTGGCGAATTCCAGGCGGGGTGTGACTTCCGTCTGGCCACTCTACCATACAGGGCTGATTGGTGCATTGCTTTACAGATGGTTGTGATTCTGTAAGGTTCTGCTCTCTCCACAGAAGAACGCCGGAGCTCAGACAGCGTGACCATCAGGTTATTGATCACCTCCCTGACTAATGCCCTTCTCCCCCGATCTCTCAGCTTAGATGGCCGGCCAGCTCTAGGAAGAGTCCCGGTGGTTCCAAACATCTTCCACTTATGGATGATGGAGGCCACTGTGCTCATTGGAACTTCCAGAGCAGCAAAACTTTTTCTGTAACCTTCCCCAGCCTTGTGCCTCTAGACAATCCTGTCTCGAAGGGCTACAGACAATTCCCTTGTCTTCATGCTTGGTTTGTGCTTTGACATGCACTGTTAACCCTGGGACCTTATATAGACAGGTGTATGCCTTTTCAAATCATGTCCAATCAACTGAATTTACCACAGGTGAACTCTAATTAAGCTGCTGAAACACCTCAAGAATGATCAGTGGAAACAGAATTGCACGACAAAGGCTGTGAATACTGATGTACATGTGATTTTTCAGGTTTTATATTTAATAAATTTTTGCAACAATTTCAAAACTCTTTTTTTTTCATTTTAAGGAAATAAATTAATTTAATTCATTTTGGAATAAGGCTGTAACATAAAAACATGTGGAAAAAGTGAAGTGCTGTGAATACTTTCCAGATGCAGTGTATGAGCTTCTAGAAAAATAATCAAAAACTGAGACAATCACTCTCCGAAACCTTCTAGAAAGCCTTCCTTGAAAAATGTAAGCTGTTATAGCAGCAGATGGTGGGCAAATCTATAATAAACCCTACAGATTATGATAGAGATGTCATTCAATTTCATGTACATGTAAACACAGATGCCCCAAACTTTTGGCATATAAAGTAACCGAGCAGATGGGCTTCTCATACTGCGCTTAACCATTGCTCATTGTTGTTCTAAACACCACTTTTAAAGGAATGTTCCACTAATTTTTTTGTAAATCTGCTTGTTTGGTCTTTTCATCATGCATTTAGTTTTTAGCTTAGCTTAGCATAGATAGTTAAATCTGATTAGACCATTAGCATCTTGTTTAAAAATAATTAGTTTTGATAATTTTCTATTTAAAGCTTGACTGCCATTTTTTCTGTAGTTACATTGTATACTAAGACTGAGAAAAAAGACTGATAAAATGAAAAGCTGCTACAGCCCCAAATCAGAAAAGGTCAGGACAGTATGGAGGACACAAATAAAAAAGAAAGTAGTGATTTACTAATTGACTTTGACTTGCCGACAATATAAGCACAAAATATTTCATGTTTTGTCTGGTCAACTTAATTTCATTTGTAAATATACATCCTTACCTGTCTTTCAGACCTGCAACACATTCCAAAAACAGTTGGGACAGGATCAGTTTTGAGGTAGTAAATGGGTTAACTAATGATGTGATGTGAAACAGGTGATGTCAACAGGTGATTGTAATTATGATTTGGTACAAAAGCAGCATCCAAAGAAAGGTCTATTCCTTTAGGAGCAAAAGTAGGCTGAGGATCGCCAGTAAATACCTGAGAAAATGATTGAAATGTTTAAAAACAAGGTTCCTCGAAGAAAGATAGGAAGATATTTGGATATTTTACCTTCAACAGTGCAGAACATCATTAAAAGATTCAAAGAATCTGGAGAAATTTGAGTGTGTAAAGGACAAGGACGCAAGCCTAGGCTGAAGTACCGTGATCTCCGATCCACCTGGCGGCACTGCATCAAGAATCGCCATTCATCTATAAGTGACATCACCACATGGGCTCAGGACTACTTTAGCAAACCTCGTACCACTATGTGTAGCTGCATCCACAAATGCCAGGTAAAAATGTACTGTGTTAAAAGGAAGCCCTATGTTAACAGTGTCCAGAAGCACTGTCGAACTTTCTGGGCTCAGAGGAATCTGGGATGAATCATCAAACAGTGGAAACATGTTCTGTGGTCAGATGAATTAGTATTTCAGTATTTTTGGGGAGAAATGGACACCGTGTGCTTTGAACCAAAGAGGAAAAAAGGATCGTCCAAAAGCTAAGATCAAGTGCCCTTGGCAAAAATAACTTGCTCTTCTTTGATGGCATCATTAATGCTGAAAAGTACAGAGATTTTGAAGCACAACATGCTGCCTTCCTTTCCATGCCTATGAATATTTCAACAAGACAACGCAAAACCACATTCTACACACATTACAAAGTCCTGGCTGCAGAGGAAGAGGATACAGGTACCTGACTGGCCTGTCTGCAGTCCCGACCTGTCTCCAATTGAGAATGTGTGGCACATTTTGGAGCACAAAATGCGACAGCAAAGACCCCGTACTGTTGCCCACCTTAAGACTTGTTTGCAGGAAAAATGGGAGTAAATTACACCTAAAACCCTTCATCACTTGGTGTCTTTAAGTGTTTGTTGCATTGTCTGCAATGAAATACAAGTCAAAGTAAATTTAGAAATCACGTTTTATCTGTTTTCCATACTAACCCAACCTTTTCTGATTTGGGGTTGTATTTCCTAAGCTGATTTGTCAAGAAACTATACTCTCATTCTCTCTGTGTAATAACCAAGCTACAAGGTTTGTGGAGCTAGACCAGGCATGGGCAAACTCGAACCTCGAGGGCTGGTGTCCCTGCAGAGTTTTGCTCCAACACTAATCAAACACACCTGAACACCCTAATTAGTGTCTTCAAGATCACTAGAAAGCTACAAGCAGGTGTGTTTGATTAGGGTTGGTGCAAAACTATGCAGGGACACCGGCCCTCCAGGATCGAGTTTGCCCATCCCTGAGCTAGACAGACAGGAACAAATCAGGCTTCGATATTCAAGTAAAACAGTTGTTTTACCCAGAAGTGTTCAATGCAAGACATTAAGCTTCTGTCATTATCCATGTGAGTGTTTTAAATTCCAACAAATAAATGCAAATGTTGGTCTGATCAACACTTATTTTAGGCAAAAAACGACCTAACATATTGTCAGTAACCAGTATCTTGAAAATGTAAGCTGGAAAACAGTCAACAAAAACAGCAATTTTAAAAAAAAGCCTAAAAATATACATGACTGTCATTTATTGTCTGCACCAGAAAACTGAGTACATGCAGTAGAATTATAAAATAAAGTCAAACATGCATTATGAGCATGTTTTCGCTAATGTAGAGCAACCCGGAAGACTGGGAACACAAAGTACTGCTAGTAAAATATAAAAACCAATAATATAAAACTAATACAGATACAGAGTACGGTTATATTTTAAGTAGCAATCCTAATGTCTTCATACACCTGACTTGGATTGCATTTTTACATGACATAAAAAACATCCGATGTTTACCTTTAAGCGTTTCTACTGTCACACTCTCAGTTGGCAATTTATTTCTGCAGATTTCATGTTTTTAAAGGCTGTTTTCTCTATTTTCCACCTTTACTTGACCATAAATCTTCACTTCAGCAGCACTTCAATACACCAAATGTTATAGTAGGTTATGTATTTATCAAGTACTGTATTTACTGACATGATCAAACAATGAAAATTACATTTATTACAGTATTTAATCATCTGTTTTTAAACGTTATTGAATGAAACTTGCAGTGCAGTGCATGAACTGAGGTTAAAGCACAGTTTGGATTGTAATAATGCGTTTGTAAATGGCAAATCTGACATTATGCTGCATATACAGTTGAAGTCAGAATTATTAGCCCCCCTTTGATTTTTGTTTTCTTTTTTTAATATTTCCCAAATTATGTTTAACCGAGCAAGAACATTTTCACAGTATGTCTGATAATATTTTTTCTTCTGGAGAAAGTCTGATTTATTTTATTTCGGCTAGAATAAAAGCAGTTTTGAATATTTTCCCAATCCATTTTAAGGTCAAAATTATTAGCCCCTTTAAGCTATATATATTTTTTGATAGTCTACAGAACAACCCATCGTTATACAATAACTTGCCTAATTACCCAAACCTGCCTAGTTAACCTAATTAACCTAGTTAAGCCTTTAAATGTCACTTTAAGATGTATAGAAGTGTCTTGAAAAATATCTAATCAAATATTATTTACTGTCATCATGGCAAAGATAAAATAAATCAGTTATTAGAGATGAGTTATTAAAACTATTATGTTCAGAAATGTGTTGAAAAAATCTCTCTGTTAAACAGAAATTGGGGGAAAAAAATAAACAGGGGGGCTAATAATTCAGACTTCAACTGTATATATAGATACCCAAAATGCTAATGTCAAAAAATATAATATAACAAATAATAATAATAATAATAATGCGTCTGACTTCATCCAATATTCAGATTTTTGTGCTAGATTTATATGCAAATTAGCATGTTTAATGAAACAATAGCTCATTTGCATATTCAAACATATCATTATACAAAATGTGTAATACAAAAACTATTTGCAATTCTTAAAGCATTAAATGAAGGATGGTGATAACGCTGATAATCGTTTTACCCAACTAACCTGCAGTATCTGGCCTGATTATTTATCAATAGAAACTGAACCAACGCTTCGATGTAAAACTTATAATCTCCACATGAGGGCGGTCTTGACACGAACTGAAGGTAACGCAGATATAGGAGTCGCCGCCTGCAGCTTCTTCCAGGCAGATGCACAATCCCAAACACAACTGTTGTCGGCTGACAGACTCGTCTCCTGCTGACATTTACTGTGGCTCTCACTGAAACTCAGCCCACAGGAGGGTTATGAACTCCGAGATCCAGCAGTACGGCTCTCCCTTCAGCAGCCACTCAGCTATTTCTGCACGAGTTTGATTGGCCTGGAATAGACAACCATACACTCTGAAATGTCAGTAAACATCATTGTGGCAAAAATAATATATAAATAAAAAAGGCCAGAGGTCGAGATTGACCAGTGTAAAGATTGTTAAAGCCAGGAATGTTATTTAAGCAGTAGCTAAATAATTCATATTGATTTATACGCACATTTTATTTTTAGGCATGCTTAGAATCTTTTAAATAATTATATGTACTCATATGCTGAGCACTGTATAAGTATATATATATATATATATATATATATATATATATATATATATATATATATATACACATAAACTCACCGGCCACTTTATTAGGTACACCTTACTAGCACCAGGTTGGACCCCCTTTTGCCTTCAGAACTGCCTTAATCCTTCGTGGCATAGATTCAACAAGGTACTGGAACTATTCCTAAGAGATTTTGCTCCATATTGACATGATCGCATCACGCAGTTACTGCAGATTTGTTGGCTGCACATCCATGATGTGAATCTCCCGTTCCACCACATCCCAAAGGTGCTCTATTGGATTGAGAACTGGGGACTGTGGAGGCCATTTGAGTACAGTGAACTCATTGTCATGGTCAAGAAACCAGTCTGAGATGATTCGTGCTTTATGACATGGTGTGTTATCCATGGATGTTCAGTTGATACTAATGAGCCCAAAGTGTGCCAAGAAAATATCCCCCACATCATTACACCACCAGCCTGAACTGTTGATACAAGGCAGGATGGATCCATGCCTTCATGTTGTTGACGCCAAACTCTGACCCTACCATCTGAATGTTGAAGCAGAAATGGAGACTCATCAGACCAGGCAACGTTTTTACAATCTTCTATAGTCTAATTTTGGTGAGCCTGTGTGAATTGTAGCCTCAGTTTCCTGTTCTTAGCTGACAGGAGTGGCACCCGGTGTGGTCTTCTGCTGCTGTAGCCCATCTGCCTCAAGGTTGGACGTGTTGTGTGTTCAGAGATGCTCTTTTGCAGACCTCGGTTGTAACAAGTGGTTATTTGAGTTACTGTTGCCTTTCTATCAACTCGAACCAGTCTGGCCATTCTCCTCTGACCTCTAGCATCAACAAGGCATTTTCGCCCACAGAACTGCCGCTGACTGGATATTTACTCTTTTTCAGACTATTCTCTGTAAACCCTAGAGATGGTTGTGCGTGAAAATCTCAGTAGATCAGCAGTTTTTGAAATACTCAGACCAGCTGGCAACAACAACAACAGTCTGGCAACAACAACCATGTCACATTCAAAGTCACTTAAATCCCCTTTCTTCCCCATTCTGATGCTCTTTGAACTGCAGCAGATCGTCTTGACCATGTCTACATTCCTAAATGCATTGAGTTGCTGTCATGTGATTGGCTTTTTTTTGTGTGATTGAAAATTTGTGTTAACGAGCAGTTGGATAAGTGTACCTAATAAAGTGACCGGTGAGTATATATATATAACTATATATATATATATATATATATATATATATATATATATATATATATATATATATATATATATATATATACACATACACAATGCCCAGCACATGAGTAAACCCCTAGAGAAAATCTAGAGAAACAAAATAAATATACACTGTTGAAGTCATATACTGTCATCATGGAAAAGATAAAATGAATCAGTTATTAGAGATGAGTTATTAAAACTATTATGTTTAGAAATGTGTTGAAAAAATCTCTCAGTTCAACAAAAATTGGGGAAAAAATAAATAGGAGGGGTAATAATTCTGACTTCAACTGTATAATATATATATATATACACACACACACGCACGCACGCACGCACACACACACACGCACACACACACACGCACACACACACACACACACACACACACACACACACACACACACACATACACATATATATATATATATATATATATATATATATATATATATATATATATATATATATATATATATATATATATATATATATATATATATATATATACAAACCTTTATGAGTTTCTTCTGTTAAGAAGAGTTTCTTTTGTGTACACTTTTCTTCTGTACACAAAAGAAGATATTGTGAAAAATGGTGAAAACCTGTAACCATTGACTTCCACAGTATTTGTTTTTTCCTACTATCGAAGTTAATGGTTACAGGTTTCTAATTTCCTTTAAAATATATTCTTATAATATATTCTATTCTCAACAGGAGAAAAAAGCTTATGAAGGTTTGAAACCACTTGAGGGCGAGTAAATAGTGAGTAAATTGTCATTTTTTGAGGTGAACTATCCCTTGAAATATATATATAAATAAATTAATTAATTAATTAATAATCCTAAAAATTCAACAAATTTATAACATTTATAAAGAATTTAATCATTCAGATATTTGCAGTCTAATTAACAGTTCAATTTAATTTTCACAGAAAAAAAAATCCTCAATAATGCTTAATCACTAGATGCATAGTGACTTCTTTCACATCATTAAAAGTCAACAAGTGTCCAAAGTACATACTTAGTGTAAACGGGCCCTGAGTCTCCAGCAATTAAATCAGCATACAGATCAGGGGGAGGCAGAATCTGGAGATCCGACGTATCTAATCCTCCTTCCTCTTCATTAACTCTGATGGAAATATACAATGACAACAGTTAGCACGTAGTATTACCACCAGGCCATCAGCAGTGCTAGCATAACGGCTAATGGAATGAGACATGCGTTCAGAAAAAAACATCTCAGACATTCGCGAGAAACCAGTCTGAGCGCATTCTCCAAGCGCAGGAAAGCATCTCATAAATGACTGTCTGTGTTTTTGTGAATACTTACAAGCTGCCAGAATCCCCTTCATGCGCTTGAAAAAGAAAAAAAGAAAATGAGGGAGATGTGAGTGTTTAGGTTTTGTAATTAAGCTTTAGAGAGTCAAAACATACCTGGTTTGGGCTCTGGCATTCTTGAAGAACTAAGTACCATATAGGGAAACAGGAAGGAACAAAAAAAACATGATGAGTATCTATTCGTTTGCTGTAAATGATCATCAGTGAATTGAGAGGAAACAGACATTAGCAGTTGCTGCGTCCCAATTCGTATACTATCAGTCATAAATAGTATTTGAAAATAGAATACGTCCCAAACCATAGTATGTTGAAAAGAGTATGCCAAAGGCTCCCGAATGGTTTACTTTTCTGGCAAAAATGTAAAGTGTAGAAGCGTCCATACTCTAACAGCTGATATTACCCCAATACGCTCCGCGTTGGATGTGAATTTGATTAGAACTACAAACTCATGTAAAAATCGTAAATAAACTACAAACATGCGGGATACGCGAGACCAACCTTCAAGTAGAGAGGCTTTGGTAAAGTATCCAAAGACTGGGGAGATTTCTCTGCATGAAAGTCTTGTGAATGGCAGATTATCCTGCTGCTGTGTCGAAATAATTGTCAGGGGACGTAACTAAGCAACGTAACGATCTGTTAACGAGGAAGTAGTAATAAGCGTGAATACTCTTCTGTTATACACTCAAAAGTATATACTTGTCCTTCACAAAAAAAGTACATACTTTTAGGGCGTGGTAAGTGCTGAATTCGTAAGTTGCGAGTTCCTGGAACAGATCGGGGTAAAGCATCTGGCACGGTACTAGAGGAGGGAGAGGTGTCACGGACAAAAGTGAGGGGTGGGGGTGTTGGGGGAGGGGAATGAGGAGATTGTCGAGGATGAAAATGAAGAGGGTTGGGGAGTCGCGGAAGAAGTGATGAGCGGGAAGGAGGAGGGGAACAGGGATTGTCGAGGACGAAAATGAAGAGGGTTGGGGAGTCACGGAAGAAATTGAAGAGTGGGGGGGAGGAGGGGAACAGGTATCAGAATCAGAATCAGAATCAGAATCGGTTTTATTGCCAAGTGTGCTTCACACACACAAGGAATTTGTTTTGGCTACAGAAGCTTCCAGTGTACATAAAGTGACAAGTGACAACACAAAATAATCTGAAAAAATAAAATAATAATAATAAAAAATGATGAACATTAAACAGATGCGGTTAGTGAAGAAACCTGGATGTTGAGTTGTATGTACAGATTGTTATAAATATACAGGTTATAAGGTGCTGTGTACAAGTGCGAATGTAGAAAGTATTGCATTGTATATTGATATAAGGTGCTGTGTACAAGTGCGTATGAGAAAGTATTGCACATATTTATTGCACAGTAGGGGAATATTTAACTGTTCATAAGGTAGACAGCCTGAGGAAAGAAACTTTTCCTGTGTCTGGCTGTTTTTGTGCTCGGTGCTCTGAAGCGCCGACCAGACGGTAACAGTTCGAACAGGTAGTGTGCTGGGTGTGAGGCGTCCAGAGTGATTTTGCGAGCCCTTTTACTCACTCTGGAAGAGTACAGTTCTTGAAGTGTAGGAAGGGTAGTGCCAGTGATTCGTTCAGCAGTCCGGACTATTCGCTGTAGTCTACGGAGGTCAGTTTTGGCAGCTGAGCCGAACCAGACGGTGATTGAAGTGCAGAGGATGGATTGGATGACAGCTGAGTAGAACTGTACGAGCAGCTCCTGTGGCAGGTTGAACTTCCTCAGCTGACGAAGGAAGTACAGTCTCTGCTGGGCTTTCTTCACAATAGAGTCTATATGAGTGTCCCACTTCAGATCCTGAGAGATGGTGGTGCCCAGGAACCTGAATGACTCTACTGCAGCCACAGTGCTGTTCATGATGGTGAGTGGGGGGAGTGCAGGGGGGTTTCTCCTGAAGTCCACTATCATCTCCACTGTTTTGAGCGTGTTCAGCTCCAGGTTGTTGTATCTGCACCATAACGCCAGCCGCTCCACCTCCTGTCTGTATGCAGACTCGTCACCGTTCTGGATGAGGCCGATAACAGTAGTGTCGTCTGCAAACTTAATGAGTTTGATGGAGGGGTCTTTTGCAGTGCAGTCGTTGGTGTACAAGGAGAAGAGCAGTGGAGAAAGAACACATCCCTGGGGGGCACCAGTGCTGATGGTGCGGCTGTCGGATGTGATTTTGCCCATTCTGACTAGCTGTTGTCTATCTGTCAGAAAGCTGGTGATCCATTGACAGACAGAGCTAGGAACAGAGAGCTGGGCCAGTTTGTACTCAAGCAGTGATGGGACGATGGTGTTAAAGGCAGAACTGAAGTCCACAAACAGAATCCTTGCGTAGTTCCCTGGTTTGTCCAGATGTTGTAGGGTATAATGCAGTCCCATGTTGACTGCATCATCCACAGACCGGTTTGCTCTATAGGCGAACTGCAGGGGGTCCAGCAGGGGTCCAGTGATGTCCTTCAGATATGCTAGCACCAGTCTTTCGAATGACTTCATGGCCACAGATGTTAAGGCCACAGGTCTGTAGTCATTGAGTCCTGTGATCTTTGGCTTCTTTGGGATTGGGATGATGGTGGAGCGCTTAAAGCAGGATGGAACTTTGCGCTGTTCCAGTGATCTATTGAAGATATGGGAGAAAATGGAGTATTGTCGAGGATGAAAATTAAGAGGGTGGAGAAGACGCGGAACAAATTGAAGAGCGGGGGGAGGAGGGGAATGGGGATTGTTGAGGATGAAAATGAAGAGGATTGGGAATTAGCAGAAGAAAGTGAAGAGCGGGGGGAGGAGGGGAATGGGTATTGTCGAGGGTGAAAATGAAGAGAGTTAAGGAGTCGCGGAAGAAAGTGAAGAGCAAGGTGGGGCGGGGAGTATCGCAGACGAACGTGAAGAGGGTTGGGGATACGCGAAAGAATATGAAGAGCAGGAGGGAGTAGGGGAATGGGGATTGTCGAGGATAAAAATGAAGAGTTGCAGAAGAAAGTGAAGAGGGGAGTGGGGTGAGGAGTATCGCGGACGAACGTGAAGAGGGTTGGGGAGTCGCGAAAGAAAGTGAAGAGCAGGAGGGAGTAGGGGAATGGGGATTGTCGAGGATAAAAATGAACAGTTGCAGAAGAAAGTGAAGAGGGCAGTGGGGTGAGGAGTATCGCGGACGAACGTGAAGAGGGTTGGGGAGTCGCAGAAGAAAGTCAAGAGCGGGGTGGGGGTGCGTGTGAGGAGGGGGATCGGTAAAATAAGGTGCCGGATCAGATTTCAGAAGTGCCAGATCCGGATCCGGCTTGTTCCGGCACAAATTAAGCCCTGGGCCTAGTATTAGGGTACATTTTGCTAGTGTGAACATGTCTTCTGAACGCTGGTGTGCACCCGTAAACTGTACCCTAGTCTGCCTGAAAGAGGTGGTCTGGAGTTCGGTTCATGCAAACTCTGGTACGGTTCACTTCTGATATGAATGTAATCGTACCAAATAACAGAAGTGAACTGAAAACTGTACAATAAACTTTAGTTTTCATAACGTTCAATTGTTAGTCTGTTTATCACCTACCTTGGCGACATCGCGTGATGTTCTGAACGTTTCTAACATTTTTTTTGTGGCAGATAGATGCAAGTGGCTATCTGTATTTTGGTTTTGATAACAAAATCAAAAGATTCAGTAAAAGCCGAACAACCGTGATATGCGTAAGTCTCCATTTTGGTGGTTTGCTTTCGTGGCCATCACCTAGCAACAGCTGTACATAAAACAGCAGCTTGATGATGCAAGCATACAGCGGTTTGGAAAGAAAAAAGACAATGTGAACACAAACCAGCCGAGGGGAGACTATCGAACTTAGGTTCGGACCAGGCATTTGGACCAAGTGTGAAAGCACCCTAAGTATGTGAATTGGGACACAACATATGTTTCCACCCAAAGATGTAAATTAGATTTATGCGCAAAACTAGAATATGGTATAAAAGATTATTGAATAAAGCACCGTTTCCATCTAATGAGTGAAAGAGAACAAAATCGGCACTTTCTGATAAATTGGCACCGAAATTAAAAAGAAAAATGGAAATAGCTGATCTGTTTAAACAAAATCACATTATTTTTTTGCTACAATTTTTTTCTGTACATGAGGTCCATTGTAGTTTATTGACATTGTTTTCTTATTTGATAAAATGTGTTTCATATTCAGATATTCATGTTTTTTAATGCCCATTTTCTATCTTGGCATTTCTATGAAGCATTTTTTATATTATATTCCAAAATGTGCATGAGAATAGGCGGACGCAAACATTTATGTATAAACAGTTTATGAGTGAAGTGATGTCCTACCTTTGCTGTGGGAGTTGAGAAGGTGTTTTGGGTTGCATGAAGAATGAGGAGAGTTTGTGAAGGGCTTCCTGTTTCGCTCTGTGACACATGGTAAACCAATATTTATTCTTGTGTTCTTGATTTAAAACAGATTATATATTGTATACTGTCATTTCAAAGAGAGTAACTGCACTTGATTTAAATGAAAAGAAGAAGATTGAACTTACTGTACGTTGTAAGTTGAATAAATTTGGGGTTTATCGACAACATCTAAAAAAAGGAGTAGATTAATCAATGGACGGGGAAACAATGTAGAGTGACAAAAAAATGTAATGGATTCACATTATGAGATACTGAGCCAGAATTATGAGACGGTTATAGAATCCCAAAATTATGAGAAGTAGACATGAGACAGTAGACATGATTAGATACTAGGTTGCTGTTTTTGAGAGAGACAATCAAAATGGTTAAATACTTTTAATTATTAGATACAATTATGAGATAAAGTCAAATAACTGGTATGCCAAATTAAAAAATGGCAAGTAAAAAAAAAAAAAAAAAAAAAAAAAAAAAAATATATATATATATATATATATATATATATATATATATATATATATATATATATATATATATATATATGAGATGGATAATCAAAGTCTTAGTGATAAAATATGAGATAAAATGTCATATTTGTGAAACAGTTATAAAAATGAGATAAAAAGAAATTATTTAGGAGAGAAAAACATTGGATTGGATACTGAGAATCAAAATGACTGGATATTATTATTATTTATTAGTTACAATTATGAGGTAAAAATTATAATATCTGACTTGTAGTCAAATGACAAAATACCAAATACCATGATTATGAGATAATCAAAGTCTTAGTCATAAATATGAGATAACGATCATAATTATGAGCTAGAAAATCAAAATGACTACATATTATTATTAATTATTACTTACAAGTTTTTGACAAAAAATTATATCTCAAATGTAGTCAAATTATGAAATACCATGTACTGATTATGAGATAATCCAGTTTGTGGTCATAAATATGAGATAAAAAGTTGTAACTACGAGACAGTTATAATAATGAGATAAAATAAACTAATTAGGAGAGAAAAAAACATTAGATACTAAACCATAATTATGAGACAGACCATCGAAATGACTAGATATTATTATTAAATTTTAATAACAATTATGAGATAAAAATGATAATATCTGACATGTAGTAAAATTCCAAAATACGAAGTAGCACAATAATGAGATAATCAATGTCTTAGTCATAAATATGAGATAAAAAGTCATAACTATGAGACATAAATAATTATGAGATAAAGTCACATTAATTATAAGAAAAAATAATTATGAGATAAGTCATAGTTATGACGTGAAACATAAACAAAACTGAATGATGATATGGACAGATTATACGATTTTTAAAATAAATTTCGGGCGTATGAAAAAAATTCTGAGATACAATATCATAATTTTAACAAGGACAGTGAAAATATGTCATAAATAAAAAAGGAAAGTCATACTAAAAAAGAAAAATCCTAATTACAATATAAAAGTGACATTTATGATGTCATAATGAGATGAGAAGTTACAATTAAATAGCCAGTAAACATAAGAATAGGCAATCAAAATATATAGATAATAAACCAGAATTATGAGATAAAAAAATCATGAGATCATATGTCAAAATGAGATGAAAAGCTGTATTTTGACACAAATTAAATAATTAAAATTATGAGATGCGACAAAAACATTAATTTTAGTTTATTAAAAAACACTGCCTTAAATATTATTATTATTATTTATTATTATTACTATTATTATTACTTCTTATTATATAATTCAAATTTTTTGGACATAAAGATTGTCTAACTGATCATTTGAAGTGTTGTCTTCATTTTGACCTGTGTCATAAATATGATGCTTATGCGTTAATGTACAAATTTGTACTTTTTATATAATTACAACTATCTATTCCATAATTTTTTATGATTTATACATGCCTTGACTGTCAATTTTTACGTTTTATATCACTTTTGTTTATAACTTTGTCTTAATTCAAACTTTTTAATGCCATAATTACAATATAATACTATACCATATTAACGTTTAATGTGGTAGAAATGGGCTTCTATAAATATGAATATAACCAAGTGAATGACATCCTATTGCTATTATAATTAATAAAGAGTTTCTTGGTGTTGACTTTTCTCTGCTCTGCACATTTTTGGCTCATGTCTCATCTGTGACTCACCTTGAGCTGGTGTGGCCTGTGACTGATGCGGCTCTCTGAAAAAAATTCAACATACACCCCTTGTAAACAATACAATAACTGAACAATCAAGCTTTGTTACTCAGCACATACAGTACACACACTCATAACATACACACGAGTTTAATGCTTACACGTGTGCCGTTTCATCAGGAGTGCCAAACGCTGGGTCATCATCTTCACATGTCCATTCCTCGCTGTCTTCTGAGACTGAAAAAATGTAGTAATAATACTTATTATTAAATATGTACAAGTTATAAATATATAGAGCAGCAAACCTGCTTTTTAAATATATTTATATAATGATGACACAAATTCCAAATTATTTAAAAAAATATATTGTTATGAACGCAATTACAGATATATTTATTAATCTACTTTTGCCATAATTAATCTTACAGTTATGACGTTTGAGACATAAGTATGTTTTGTTTTAGCTCATACAGTAGGGCTGGATGATTATATCTGTTTGTGAGGTAACTTTTCCTCTCCTCTTGGCTGTAAAAGCAATACTTGTGGATCCAGACACGAGTATTATGCGCATATAGACTCTAACCGTGCTTGTTCTTCATCGGTGAACAACGCTTTCATTTCTAAAGCCAAGTGCAGCCCTTTCTGTTGAGCGGGTGAAAATAATGAATAATCATAGGGGTGTAAGACAAGGAAGAGGGCTAATATTTACATTAGTTTATTTCCTATAAATGCTCATGTTGTCTTCTGTGCATGTATTGGACTTTTGTTTGATACATTCAAAAAGAGTGTTTTCTTTGAGCAGGTCAAGTTAAAGGTACAGTTCATATATCTTACTGCTTGTATTAAAGGGCAGCTATGGTAAAAAATTTACTTTTCAAGCTGTTTGGACAGACATATGAGCATGTATGGTGTATAGACGATCATATTGGGGTGATATAAACACACCCAGTGCTTTTTTTTAAATTTAACAACATAAAAAATGGTGGACCAATTGGAGTGGCAACTTTACGTAGGAGTGCGGTCCCCTGCCCACCAATATTGGTTGACAGGCGCGTCATCATATCCTCAGTTTGTTGATTCACGTCCGCCATTTTCAGCGTGAGTCGAAGCGATATCACTAAAGGAACACGCTAGCTCTATTTTAAGATGCAAGGCTCATTTGGCTCAACACAAGATCAATATTCTCCACATTATCGCTCTAATCGGAATTATTGGTTGTTTCTTTAGGTAGGTTTGCAAACATGTGTACTTCTCATTGAGTCTACCTTATACTTCAGCCGTTTGCATTTCTCGCGATCCCAGAAGCTCCCTGTGATCTTAACTAGCATGCGTTTTAGAATTCTAAACATCGGTTTCTATCAGGGTACACTCAAGTCGACGGCTGGGCGCCGCGGACCGCTGCAGAAACCTATGTTTAGAATTCAAAAATGCGTGGCACGATGATTCGGGACACTTCATGTTTCTGCCACGCCACAGAGAGTGTCTGGTGTGCCGTGTTGCGGCTTCGAGCGGCGCATCCGGTGCCTCAGTCAAAGTTAATTCAGTGTGCGTGGTTATTAGTAAACTATGTGCCCTTTAAAGGACAATATTGTATTACAAATAATTTATAAATATTAATATGTTTATAGATTAAATTTTTTTTTTAAATCTTGTGTTGTGAAGAAAAAGTCTAATTGTGTATGGAAAGCATCGTTAATCCACTGTGATGCACTGGGATATCGAATTAAACCGAATCGATGGCATGATAATCGTAACCGAACCGAACCGTGAGACCAGTGTAGGTTCACACCCCTAATAGCCAAGTGAATTATACCATTGTTATATTAACTAATACAGATTTCTTTTTAGTTATTAATAAAACTACAATACAATCATGTGAATCAGAGTGTTTGATAAGTACAGCAGAGATGGGATTATAGCCTAGTGAATGATATACCATTGTTGTAATTATTAAAGGTGCAGTAGGTGATTGTCTTCAGAAACATTTATTGGTGTGCTGGTTGAAAATCTCTTCACATTCCAATAGTACTGAATAAAGTAAATGATCTAAATGTATTTATATATTCTGGGTAAGGCATAAGACTAAAAAATGATCATCCAATTAAAATTTGTCAGGCAGACAACTAATGTTCTGTTTTAAAACCATTTGAGTCACGCAAATGTAGATTGCATTGTTTTATGAATGGGTTATATGCCCTGAAGTGTTGTTCAGCCACTGAAATCTTCAGGCGAAAGATTGATGTGACTATTTTCAATTTCATAAGGTTCTTTTTGCAGCATCAATAATGTAGATACTTATTTAGTTTAACAACAAAACATCAGTAAATAGCGCTATTCCGCCTAGCCTGCTTTACTGCGATGAAGTTGCTTTTATATTCACATTGGTTCATTTTTGAACGATGACAACCTGTGATGCGCTACCTATATTGTTCGCCATTCTACACTGAATATTCAGTCTGAAATAGCATGCAAGTATGGCTTAGTAATAAGTGTAATTCCTACACCCAGCCGGCCAAGCACTTAGCATACATTAGTCGCTTTTGGACAAAGTGCATGAGAGAGTCCAGCGATCCTGGCATGTATGAAATATTGCACATTATGACAAGTTTTGCTTACTACACAACTAAAAAACGTGCTAGATATAATACAGTTTTTCATTCTAAACTGCAGCATAATAAAGTACTACAAAGTTTTCTAACTGGTGAATGACATGATCTAGTGGGTTGTCCACTGTCAGCTTTAAGGTGCGCATAAGTTTTAAGATTGCAAATAACGGCAGCATATCGCGTATTTCTAGAGTTTGCACAAGTTTGTTGTTTCCAATACAGGTGCGCCTTGCACAAGCGGCATGACACGCTCCCACCAATGAACCCAGGGCCGCAACGCAAGCACACCGCGAGTCACGTGACAAGAATTGACAGATCAGCTTCAGCTTGAATAGAATATTCACATTTCGGTAAGACTAATTTTCTCAGACAAACACAGAACACCCAAACACTGCAGTGCTTTGTACTTTTCTCCATAAATAAAACTTGTATCAGAGAGTGACAGCAATGTTTTGTCAGTTTGTCATCCTCTGAGAAAACGTCAAGCAATTGTCAAGCATTTGTCAAGCATTGACCAGTCCGTGGTGATTAAAAGGTTGAGGAAAACTGCCCTAGCTGACTAAAATAGACACATTTGTAATCTGTTCTCCTCAAAAAAGACAGTGATTCACCTCACAGCAATCCTCACACTATTGATAGAGCATAACAAATAACATGCAAGAAGTAAATTGTAATAGCCTTTATTATTTTTTGCCTTATAAGTCAGTGTGAATCCTGATATTTTTGTTATTGAATTTCAAATAGGGCCAATTTAAAGGCCAAAGGCTTACGTTTTTCAGTTACAATTGGCCTACTGGTGTTTTGCTTTTATATTTTACATTAGGCTATTATTCACTCATTCATTCATTTTCTTTTTGGCTTAGTCCCTTAATTAATCCGGGGTCGCCACAGCGGAATGAACCGTCAACTTATCCAGCATATGTTTTATGCAGCGAATGCCCTTCCAGCTGCAACCCATCTCTGGGAAACATTAGGCTATTGTTTGTGTATAAGCATATCTAGATATAGTAATAAACACACTGTTTGTTTGCAAACAACATTTTTTTTTCATCATTACTGCAAACGTATATGAGTGATTATATCATTAAATGTGGACGGGGGCCTTGCAATATTTTCTGGGAAAAAAGGGGGTCTCAGGCAAAAAAAGGTTGGGAACCACTGACCTACTGCATCTTTGACAAAGTCTGAAATTTTAAAATTGAATTTATAATTATCTATAAAACTAAAATACAATCATGTGAAGCAGAGTGTTTGATAAATATAGCAGAGATGGGATTTTGGCTAAATGAAATTCAAAGTGGGCGGGGCTACCGCAGCAAAAAATATCAGCATTGCTGCTTATGGTTGAGTCTCATTAGAATAGTGTCAAACACACGGAAATATAATTGAAGATCATGCTTACAGCTCTCATGGCTCTCATGGTTCAAGTTGTAATGCTCTGAGCTCCTGAAACACATGAACAAAAATAAACCAATTGTCCAATTACAAAATGTACATCAATGTTATTATTATCCAATGTCACCACAGCATGTAAAAGTACTATATAGTCGTCTGTATATAATGTACCTGCTGTTTGTACTGTTGGCTTCAGTGTCTTTGTGTCCATTGCCATTGGATCTGTTAGACACTGTTGTCTTCTTCCCCAACTCCATAATGCCATTGATGTTCAAGTCCACACACTCCACCGGGATATAACCGTCTGAAAAAATAACAACAGTCACAATCTGCATTCCAGCAGAAACATCTGAAAACTGAGATAAGCTCTTACATACACAGTCTAACAGATAAGCCGGAGCTCAAGGACTCGCTCGGGTCCTTTGCGCGGTGCCAGATCTGTTCAGACATTTCGCCCTTATCAAGGTAAACTCATAACAATGCTTATTTTCTGCACCCCATTTATCTGCAATACTCACTTAGGGTGATGCTAATTATTTGTGACTCGCAAGAGCCGAGATAAATGAGTTAAATGAATTTGTTGTGAACATCTACAGCCCCAATTCGGAAAAAACGTTGAGAGGCTTTGTAAAGTGCAAAAAAATCAAGAAAATATGTGACAATGACCACCACAGACTGGTGAGCAGCTAAAATCATTATATTATGTCAGAAATTAGCTCATAAAACTTTAACAATCAGTATATAAGTTCGCAAACAATCATTGTGATTTAAAAGTTGATGTGAAACCGTGAAACTAATCTCTTTCCTAACTTTTATTGAAGTATGTTGAGGCCATCAAAGTTGAAATTTGGTTACAAAAATTTCCATTCTGTTATTAATTACTCACCCTCATATCGATCTGATCCCGGAGACTTTTGTCGATTGTGTTGTTTTACAAATGGGTTACATGCACAGAAGTGTTGTTCAGCCACTGAAATCTTCAGGCGAAAGATTGATGTGACTGTTTTCAATTTCATAAGGTTCCTTTTGCAGCATCAATAATGTAGATACTTATCATGCCTATCTGATCCTGGAGACTTTTGTTTGTTTTCAGAATACAAATTCAGACATTTTAGATTAAATTGGAGATTGAATTTGATTAAGTTATCTGACCCCATATAGACAGAAAAAAACGTTAAACAATTCCATGTGACTTGGCTGATTCACCTGTAGCCATGAGAAGCTCCAAGAACACTTTTGAACTTTCTTAGCCAATAATAATTAATAATAATAATAATTCCTTACATTTACATAGCGCTTTTACGGACACTTGAAGCACTTTACACACATTTTTAGAGGGAATCTCCTCATTCACCACCTGTGTGCAGCATCCACCTGGATGACGTGACGGCAGCCATCTTGCGCCAGACCGCACACCACACACCAGCTGATTGGTGGAGAGGAGAAAGGTTGTTAGGAGTTTTTACCTGGAAGTTACTGGGGGCTGGGTATTAGGAATGCTAGTCTTGATTAATGTCTGGATCTTATGGTTAGGCTTAGGGTTTTTATGGGATCTTAGGGGGTACTTTGACCTGAAAGTAAGGTCAGTACCAGAGAGTTGCAAACCCCTTTGACAAGCTTATAAAACTCTTAATGTTACTATAAAGACTCATGCAGGTGAGTTTTAATCAAGGCCAGAAATCTAGGCACAAAGTTGACCTAAAGCCTTGGTTGCGTTGTTTCACTGAATTTTTTAAATTCTCTATTAATAATATTAATTCCTTACATTTATATAGTGATTTTTTAGACATTCAAAGTGCTTTACACAATGGGGGGAATCTCCTCATGCACCTGGATGATGCGACGGCAGCCATTATTGCACCAGACCGCTCACGAGCTGATTGGTGGAGAGGAGACAGAGTGATGAAGCCAGTTATGATATGGTGATGGTTAGGAGGCCATGATATACAAAGGCCAGTGGGCAAATCAAAGGACATCCTGGGTTTTTTAACGACCACAGAGAGTCAGGACCTCGGTTTAACGTCTCATCCGAAAGACGGTGCTCACTGAGCAGTAAAGTGTCTCCATCAATATACTGGGGCATTAGGACCCCAGTATATGAGCACCCATTGCTGGTCTTACTAACACCATCTCCGGCAGCAACCTAGCTTTTCCATGTAATATCCAGGTATTGTCCGGGCGCAGCCCTGCTTAGCTTCAGTAGGCGACCATGTGAGAGATGCAGAGAGCTAGCCGCTAGCTGCCAATAACTATGGAATATTGCATAAAACAATGCTTAATGGAAATAACATGACATGTATACATTTTTAAAGTATGCAAAAAAAAGTATGCCCACAACCTAGTAGGATAAACTTGTAATCTGATAAGAATAAACGAGCATAAACTACAGTGAAAAAATGTTTGAATTTAAATAAAAATGTTCATCATTTAAGTAAATTCTAGCATACGCATCAAAAAATCATTAGAATTTTCTAGCAAATTCTATTTTTCTTATTGATATTTGGCAGCAGTTTATCAGGAAGTGACAATTTTGTTCTCTTTGACTCACTAGATCAGGGGTGTCGAACTCAATTCCTTAAGGGCCGCAGTCAGGAGAGTTTAGTTCTAGCCCTGCTTCAACACACCTATCTGTAGGCATCAAACAAGCCTAAAGCACTCAATTAGTTTAATCAGGTGTGTTTAATTAGGGTTGGAACTACACCGTGCAGAGCTGCGGCCCTCCAGGAACAGAGTTTGACACCTGTGCACTAAATAGAAGAAGTACTTTATTTGCAAATGTTTTTTGCCATGTTAAAGTTTAGCACATAAATCTAATTTGATATTTGGATAGAAACATTGCTCATGTCTAATGTTCATAGTAAATGTGCACCATAATCTGATATAGGTATAAAATATATAGGTGAACAAAGTTTATACAGGTTTTTTTGGTGCACAAAAGTGTTCTTGGAGCTTCGCATGATTACAGTTGAACCATTAGCTGCATTTCCACTATCGGGCCAGTGCTAGCCAGGGCTTTAATCGGGCCAGGCCGGGCCATAGCCCGGTAGGTTGAGAAATGAGGCCGAAATCATGTCGCGTTTCCACTGTCGGGCTAGTTGCTCGCAGCGCGTCACGCAAACACCGCCCCCAGAACGTCCCTCGAATCAAACGTCACAACCCGTCACACAACCCGCCCACTTCAGCGGGAACAAAAAACTCAAATTATAACCACAAACACAACCTGGCATCACTACGAGAGCTGGAGGATGGAGAACACCGAAGCGATTGCTTTTTTACTGTTTGTGGTCTGTTGGTGTAAGGCCAGACAGCGATCCCTGGATAAGGACATTCGAGTTCGGCGGCATTTACTTCGAACACAGATTTTGGCTGCAAGGCGAGTGAGTTGATCAAGCGCGATAGCAAAACAAATGTAAGGGAAGAAAGCATCTTGTCTCCTCTTTACCTGACAGGAAAACTCCGCCTTTGTACGTAACCCCGCCCCGAAGCCCCAGTTGGCCCTTCTTGGCCCAAGGTATTCGGCGGGCCGAAAAAGGCCGGACGCTGGCCCCAAGGAAGCCCCGCTTTGGCCCGATTACGCCCCGGAAGTGATAGTGGAAACGCGACTGGCCTTGGCTCGCCCTGGCTCGCTCGCTTTAGGCGCGATAGTGGAAACGCGGCTATTGAAGTCACATGGAATGTTTTGACAAGATTTTTGGCTCCTTTTCTGGACATTGAGCATCTCTGGCTATTGCTGTATATGGAGGACAAGAGAGCTCTTGGATTTCATCTAAAATATCTTAAATTTTGTCCTGAAGATGACGGAAGGTATCAGGGTATTGGAATGACACAAGGGTGAATAAGTAATAACAGATTGTTTTATTTTTGTTGAACAAACCCTTTAAGTTTGCCAGCGCAAACACTGGAACATGTTCTATAAACTTTTGCCAATTAAATAAATGTTTAACAAATCAGATTAATTTCATCGCATTTTATAAAACGTTCCACATTTTTCAGAATTGGTGTTGAAGATTGTAGATTTGTGGTGTTCAACTCACATGTATTGTTGTTGTCCTTAGCCAGCCATTTCCCTTTCGGACAGTTTTCGGTTCGAATGATGTTCACGGTGTCTCCAACCTTCACCGGCAAGTCGTTTTTACGGCCTTTACAGTCCTCGATCACTTTAACATGGTATATGGGCTCTTCTTGGCCTGTGATCTGCATTAAACACCATGAGTTACATCAATATGGATATGCGAATCACTTAACAGACCTTATCAAGTGCTTTAAAAAAACAGGAGTCCTGCAGTTAGTGAGAAACTGAATCACATGGCTCTTTTCACTTTAGATTGTATCTTTTTAAATGATGGTTAGTGCATCTTTATAATTGCTTGAGGAGTGGAATGTGGATTGTAACAGTTAATAGATTGTGAGAGTTTTATAGGAAACAGTTATTGGTGCAAACCAGAGTGAGAAACTGGTTTGTTCATTCGTTCGTTCGTTCGTTCAGTCATTAATTCATTCATTAATTCGTTTTATTGTTCATTAATTAATTTAACCTTTGTAAGAGTATTTTTTAAAATAATTACCTTATTAATTGAAATTCATTATTAAATAAGGTACTTAATTAAACCAGTAGAATTAATCAGAATCCTATAATCTGTCATCAATGATAATACATTGATTACAATTGATAATATAGCAAATATTTAAACAATATATACATATTAAATATAACTATTTAATTATTATTATTTTAAAACTCTATAAATATTCTTACAGGGTAGAGCTATGATAAAAACATTCATTCATTTTTTTTTCGGCTTAGTTCCTTTATTAATCAGGGGTCGCCACAGCAGAATGAATCGCCAACTTATCCAGCATGTTTTACACAGCAGATGCCCTTCCAGCTCCAACCTAGTACTGGGAAACACCCATAAACACACATACATTACAGCCAATTTAGTTGATTCAATTCCCCTACACCACATGTCGTTGGACTGTGGGGGAAACCGGGGGAAACCCACGCGAACACGGGGGAGAACTTGTAAACTCCACTCAGAAATGCCAACTGGCCCAGCCGGGACTCGAACCAGTGACCTTCTTGCTGTGAGATGACAGTACTAACCACTGAGCCACCGTATCGCCAAAACAAAAACATTATTGTGATTATTGCTTTTGATATTGATCATTATAACAGCTCTCAGAAATACTTACTACTTCTAATCGGTCGGTTTGCTCTGACAAAATCACGTTGAACACGTGCTCTTCGAAACATTTTCAAAACCTTCTATTTTCAGCCAAAACACATCAAACAGAGCTGTGTAAACGTACCCTACAAAGTAGTTTGACACAAAATCTTTATTTTCCAAGGCCGAATTATTAGTTATGTTAGTAACCATTTGAAAAGCAGGTTTATAGTCAAGATAAAACTCTTCAGAGTGATCAAGATCACTGCTATGGTTTGTTCTGTGAGAACAACTGTCTGCATTATTCCTTACTTAATGCCATAGAATACATAAAAAAATCTATATTTTCTTGTTTTGTGTGTGTGTGTTTGAAGAACAATGTCACTTTCCTGCTACACCAACAACCCACATTGGTCTATGAGGAGAGTCTAGTCTACTGCTTGAATCTGTGTACAAAAAGTTACATTCTGTAAACATCCAACCAAGAAATGTTTTGTTACCTTAAATCTTTTCCTTATTTCGCTTTCTTTCTTCTCTTTTTCTTTCTGCTCCTTCTTTTCTCTTTCCTTCTCCTTCTCTTTTTCCTTTTCTCGCTGTTTGTCTTTTTTCTTTTGTTCCTTTTCATCTACTGCTTTTGCAGAGTTCTTCCTGTGAATTGAAGGTGTTTTTTATCACATGTTTTGGGAATGTTAATGTATTTTATCAACTTAAAAAAAAAAAGAAAGAAAATGCAGGTACGAACCTGGTGAACAAGCTTTTCTTGGGAGCCTCCTGAACCTGCAAGGTTGTGATTAATAGACCAAAACAAAAGACAACAACATGTTTCAACAAATCATTACAACAGAACAAGCATTAAAATAATGCTCTGAGAAAAAAAAAACAGGATTACTAGTATCACATACAAACATTTGTGAAATTAACAAGACTTTATGAAGTCATTACAAAACTATTAAATATGTGTATATATATATATATATATATATATATATATATATATATATATATATATATATATATTTATATATATATATATATGTGTATATATATGTGTATATATATATGTGTATATATATATATATATATATATATATATATATATATATATATATATATATATATATATATATATATTATGTGTGTGTGTGTGTGTGTGTGTGTGTATATCAGGGTTCATACACATTTTTACTACTAAAATTCCATGACTTTTCAAAGACCTTTCCAAAACTTTCAGGTAAATATTCATGATCTTGTTTCGTGTTTCATGAAATGTCTACATACATGTGGCAAATAAGAACAAACTGCACATTCAAATTCATTACAGTATATCAAAAAATAAATGACAATCATGTAGATTATATTTATTTTTATATCTGTAAAATAGTTTTTAGGAAGTATCCTGCTGTCTGTGTAAAAAATGTAGAAATGTTGGCTTGTGTTTTCACAAGACTTATAAGATTAGTACAAATTAGCCTTTAGCACCCACAGTATCTTACCTCTGCAGTTAGAGATTGTTTCTGGACACGACACTCAAAATGCATCTTGAACTACTGTGAAAGCGAGTGAAAGAGAGGCGAAGCTGAAACTGCTTATGATTTTTGAAGTTTCTGCTTTTGCAACTGAAGTTTGCAAAGTTTACTCCACACAGAGAACCTCACGTGAAGAGACAGACAGCTCAATTTCAATTTATTTAAAATGTTTCCAATTTTATCATCTCAAATATATTCAAGTACTCAGATAATTGTTAAACATTTTACAAAACATTTTGGGTTTATTTTTTTTTTTCCAAAACCTTTCCAGCCCTGGAAAATGCCTTTTCGAAATTTCATGACTTAACCAGGCTTTCCAGAACTGTATGAACCCTGATATATATATATATATATATATATATATATATATATATATATATATATATATATATATATATATATATATATATATATATATATATATATATAGATATAGTAGAAGTCAGAATTATTAGCCCCCCTTTCAATTTTTCTTTCTTTTTTAAATATTTCCCAAATGATGTTTAACAGAGCAAGGAAATTTTCACAGTATGTCTGAAAATACTTTTCCTTCCAGAGAAGGTCTAATTTGTTTTATTTCGGCTAGAATAAAAGCAGTTTTTAATTCTTTAAAGACCATTTTAAGGTCAAGATTATTATCCCCTTTAAGCTATTTTTGTCCGATAGTCACAGAACAAACCATCGTTATACAATAACTTGCCTAATTACCCTAACCTGCCTAGTTAACCTAATTAAGTCTTTAATTGTCACTTTAAGCTGTATAGAAGTGTCTTGAAAAATATCTAGTCAAATATTATTTACTGTCATCATGGCAAAGATAAAATACATCAGTTATTAGAAACGAGTTATTAAAACTGTTAAGATTAGAAATGTGTTATAAAAAATGTGTTATTAAACAGAAATTGGGGAAAAAATAAACAGGGGGGCTAATAATTCTGACTTCAACTGTGCATATATATACAGGTATATGTGTGTGTGTGTGTGTAAAAAGAATTAAAAACATATAAATAAAATCTCACCTGAGCCGCTGTATCAGCATATGGATCTAAGTTGCAAACAATATGAAACGCAAGTCAGTAAACAGCATTTTAAAGATAAAAGATAACCTAAAATAAACTGCACACATTACAATCTGCTGTTTATCATCTTAAAAGGTTAGAAGGTCATTAGAGAACAGATTACTGAGATCAGTAGTTGTATTTAAGAAAATCATAACATTCCAAAAACAAGATACATTTACTTTCATTCATTCATTTTCCCTTGACTTAGTCTTGATTTCAGAGGTCGCCACAGTGAAATGATCCACCATACACTCTCACATTCACACACTACAGCCCATTTAGTTCATCCAATTCACCTATAGCACGTCTTTGGACTGTGGGGCAAACTGGAGCACCCGGAGGAAACCCACATGAACAAGGGGAGAACAAGCAAACTCCACACAGAAATGCCATCTGACCCAGATGGAACTCGAACCAGTGACCTTCTTGCTGTGAGGTGACAGTGCTAAACACTGAGCCACCGTGCCGCCAATATTTACTTTTTGAGCTAAATTTACATGCTTTCAGAGAATAAATCTGCTAAAATAAGTCCTATTATATTCCAGATGTCTGTAAATATGAATGATATTCCTCCTGAATAGGTACAAGACATTTACGGTAGTTTGTAAAAAGGTTTCTTCCACTTACTCTTTGGAGGTCCTTTCTGCTTTTTATTCTTTATTGTTTTGCCTTTTTTATTTTCTGTGTAATCTTCAAAGACATTGTCAGCTCTTTCAAGGGTCCTAAAGAAAAGTCAGAATAACAATGATGTCACGACACATAAGCAACAACTGCACATCCACCATGTATTGGACCCGATCCAGTACGTCCTCGTGCTACTCGCTTGTTAAGTGTGACGTCAGAAGCAAGTACTGGGGATTTGTTATTAATCCTGAGGTAACAAACTCTTATCGAACTGTGACCCCAAAAACCGAGGTACACTGAAAACCCTAACAAGTTGACTAAACTAAGCACTCTATCAAACTATAAAACTATAAACGTTTACAAAGCGATGTAATACTTTTGAAAATCACAATATATATATAACTATGCCTAAATCGCAATATATATATAACTATGCCTAATATCCGATGGCCAGAAAGTGATAAAAAATAATTTAATTATTAAAATATTGATGTTTGTGATCCAGCAAGTGCAGGTATTGTTATGTGTACACCATGATTTTATTTAAAATTCACTTTAATGTGTGTGATATGACTAAAAAGGGGTCATAAATAAATATTTTCTCAATTTAAATGAGTAGTGGCTTGGACGCGGAAACAGTATTCCATATGTCACGACTTAACAAGCGTTAAGTGGTAACAGAGATCGCCCCCCAGTGGAGGACGACGGAATTTTCAAAAAACGTTAACTGAAATCACGTGACCCTGCCAATTTGATAAGCACTCCAAAACACTTATTTAAAACAAAAGATTCATAAACATGTCAAAGCTTCATGAAGCAGTGTTACAAAAGCAGCCATCACTAACAGAATGTAAGAACAGCTTTATTCGCACGCTATGAGCTTTTCAGATGTTTCCGTATGAATGAGCAACTTTTGGATAACGATTAGTGTGGGCAGCCAAGATCCAAATTATTGTAGACAGCCTTAATGACTTACCCTGATGGAGACAAGGCAGGTGAGATTTGCATCGAGTCCTTAAGCACAGCAGCTTGAATTTCTGTACTCGGAGAACCAGAGTTCATAGACCCATAATCCATATCCTCCATGTTCAGAGGAACAACATCTTTAACCTGAGGTTTTGGGTTGCGCTGTTTCAGAATGGCTTCCTCGTGACCTGAGAGTGGTCTTTTGGGAGTGGAGGATGATGATGGTACTGACGGAGGCCTGAATGTGGAAACTGCAGGGGTCGCAGGTTCTTCAGCATCATAAAATATCTCTCCAAATGAGCTGTCATGTAGTGATCCTTCTGATGAAGAAAACCAAATGTATATTTGTGCATACTTTTAAGATCTTGTTTCAACATGGTATAAACATGGGTTATGTAGCTTTTGAAATAAAACCGAAAAGCATGAAAATTAAAAGGATGTGGATGGAAACTACAATTATGATTATAATTTGTGTGTTTAATCTGGTCAGTAGCCAAAAATTGGGTGGTATTTGGTAGTATTATTTAAACAATTCAAGGATTTTAATTGCATTTGCATTTTTTAAAAGTGGACAACCCCATTCAATACTTGATCAATCTTAATACCAAGTCCAAATGGTGTAAATTGGTTACCATGTGTTTCTAGGTGTTCAGATGGTGTTTTGGGTATCTGGAGGTGAGGAGCAGGAGACGGAGTTGGTTTTTCTAATAGAGGGTCCACCATGGGTGTGGCTGGTAGAGCCTTCCTAGGTGGTGGTGGAGGAGGATGTACTGGTTTGACCACTGTCAACACCCCTGAAGAAACATTGAGATCAGATATGTAAATTAGAATGGACAACCACTGAACCACTGGATAAACAATGTCATGGACAAGAAACCTGTCGGGACTACATGTTGCTTACAAATTAATCATAGCCAAATCATAACTTTTTATCAACCATTGTACAAAATTGTAAAACAATTTCTGGTTTTGAATCAGATTATACCATTGGCATCTCACTCAAAAATGTTTCTATAACTTTCGTATTTGATTCTTAACTCTTCAGTAGATACATCATGTACTAAGGCTGGCAGAAAATTAAAATTTGCAATTTTCTAGGGTGATATGTCTAGGAACTCAAATTTACCACAGGAACGGTAAATACTGTACACTGTCATGGTCACCCAACACAACGATCAAAATATTGATTATCAAGATACAGGAAATAACATGTTTGAGAACATGATTGAGATGCATGTTTGAGATGCAATTATGAGCCAGATGCTGAACAGACTGAGAATATGAGCTCTGACGATGACCATGATGGTAAAATCACCTGCTCAAATTGAATCCCTTTAAGATCAAAAAGCAAAATATGCCTTATTTTGTTCTTTCATAATTATTAAACGTTTATGCTCAGAATTGAGCAATAGCTTGCATGCTTACAAGCAAGGTAACAATGGTCCCCATTCTGTTGTCTACAAGTAAATGTATAACAAGTTTTCTGATGCCAACTGACAACCAACATTCTCCTGAATATAGGGTTAGCAACTTTGCTGGTATGTCAACTGATGCAACTAACCTAACCCCATCCCAACCATTTATTAATACACCACTAATACTAAAAATAAGCACAAGAACTAGGTCAGGAACAGAGAAAGATATCTCCGCAAAGCCAAAGAAAATGGTGAGGTTGAGAAAATGCAGCAGGTAAAACAGGACTATGGAATGTAAACACAGGAACTATGATGTTCATGTTTTTAACTTGTGTAATAATTGTGCAATAACTCATCTAATACATGAGACTCAATGCGATGTTAAATATTTCTATTTTTACAATTTTAGATGTAGATGTAGTGATTCACAGTAATTAAAACATTTTCTCTGATGCTTCTAAACTTTGAGTAATATAATCTAATTGCAACAACTACTTAAGGGGATATATGCAAGTCTAATTAGTGTTTAGTTTAAGTCAAAATCAAAATGCCCTACTCTTTCAGATATATCCTTGAGACAAAATAATCTTTGTCATTCTGATTATGAAAGATATGTTGCCAAACACAAGCCACAATAGACTTACATATCCTGCATACCAACCCTCCCTGAAGAATGGAATCCACCTGACAGTCAAAAAGGTATTTAAACCCTGTTTTCCAAAGCTTAAAGGTATTCACACTTTGAAAATTAAATGTAAAATTAAAATGGTATTCGTAGGCACATCACACTTTACAAAATCCTGAAAAATGTCACACTCATTGATACAAGACTACCTAACAACAACATAATCCTTCTGTTATGGACACAATTTATTTTTGGTGGGAAAGATAAAACAGTGTAAACATGATTTAAAACTGATACTTACTATTATCAAGGCCATTAACCTTGGGCAGTTCAGGTATTTTGACTTTAGGTGGAAACCGTGCACGATCTACATAGTCAACTGGAGGGAGGTCAGGGATAACAGGCACTTCTGCTACAGGTGGAGTTTCCTCATGCAGTGCTTTTACAGTTGTGGCAAGCTGTGGTAATGCCTTTTCAGGTGGAGTCACCTTAGGTTGTGTCACCTCAGTTGTGAAAGTCTCAGGCAGAGTTGTGGGAGTTTCAGGCAGCGGTTTCTCAGGTGTAACTGTCTCTATTGGGGTTGTATGCTCAGGTGTGGTAGCCAATTGAATCGCTGTTGACTTTCTCTTAGCCCGTTCCAGAAGGTTAAAAATACGGCTATCAGGTGGTGTGCGTTTTACTGAGGCCATTTCTTCTGCTCTCGCCAAGGCTGAGAGGGGTGAAAGTGGCTTGGTTGAGGGATGTTCCTCTTTAATCATGTCAGGACTGTCAGGACTGTCAGTGAGAACTTTCGTATTCTCCAGAACCACGTCTACAGGTTTAACTACAGTATGAACATCTAAGGGGTTCACCAAAGGCTCTGAAGATACTACTGGATAGGTAGACAGTGCAGGGGTAGAGGCTAACCTGGAGATATCTGGACTCCTGGAAATTGGGGGGATAGATGTACGTATTGCTGGAATAGGTTTGATTTGCTCAAATAAGTCTCCATCGGGATAATCTTCAAGAAGAGGGGGAGGAATATCAGTGAATTCTGCAGGAGGGCTTCCTTCAGGGGGAGGAAATACTTCTGACAAATTGAGCATATTTATATTTGGCTTCAGAGGTTCGGTGTCAGCAAGAGTTGTAAAAGAAGGATCTGGTTTAGGAATCTTAGGGATAGTTTGAACAGGAATGACTGGTGTTGGAATGACTGGCTCAGGAATCTTTGACTGAAGAATCTTTGACTCAGGAATCTTTGGTTCAAGAATCTTTGACTCAGGAATCTTTGGTTCAAGAACCTTTGGTTCAAGAATTTTTGGCTTAAGAATCTTTGGCTCAAGGTTAACAGAGGTTGGGATGCTTGGGGGTGGAATACTTGAGGCAGGAGTGTTGGGGACAGAAGGTGGTACAACTGAAGTCTGAGAAGGAACAACAGCCTTAGGGACAACAGGAACACTTTCAGTTGAGGGAATTGCTGCAACCGATGAGGCAGCAAGAGTTGGGGGGTGTGGAGCAGGGGTACGACTTGCTGGAATTGGACTTTCCCTTTTAATTGAACTTTCTACTGTTCCTGGCTTCTCATTGCTAGTTTTTGAAGTGGTAAATACAAAACTCTTGGGTGTAGATACTTTGATTGGTGAAATGGACATTGGTGTATTGGGGTTGCTTCCAACCTCTGGGGTATCAGCTTTTGTTGGCAAAACAAGTGGAAGATTCCTTTCCTTTATAGACTTTTTTGCAACATTGACCTCTTTTGTGACATCTGCATTCTCATTCACAACTTTACTGGCTGTTTGAGGCGTAATAACAGAGCTCTTGGGTGTGGATGGTGGAACAGACACATGTGTAAATAGGCTGGGTTCAGGTTCTGAAGTTTCAACTTTTTTCGGAACCACTGGCAGAACCAATGGAAAATTTCTGTCTTTCATAGACTTCTTGGTAACTTCAACCCCCTTATTATGTTCTGTTTGGTTGTTTTCAACTTTGGTAGCTTTTGGAGGGTTAAATACAAACTTTTTAGGTGTTGACCATTTGGCTGGTATAGCAGACACAGGTGTGCGTGGACTAGATTCAGGCTCTGAGGTTTCATCTATTTTTGGAGACATTGGTGAAACCAGTGGGAGATTCTTGTCTTTGAGATTCTGTTTAACAGCATTCACCTCCTTCTTTTGGTTATCCAGCAGTTCAGTGTTATTGACAAACTGGTTGTCACTGGGTTTTGATCCCCAAGGTGGAGAAAGCTGGCGACTGAGATTTTTGTCATCTTTAAAGACTACACGTGGTGCGAGAATCTCCCCTTTTCTCACAGCAGCATTGAGGGAGGAGACAAAAGGATTGCTGACTTTTAATGGAGGTGGGATGCCTTTAGGTTTTTCTGGGATGACAGGTTTAGGATGGATCTTCAGACCATTTTCTCCCTCAAACCTTGCAGATTCATCCTGATATATAAAATGTAGTAAAAGTTATTTCAAAGTAAACATAAATTGCACTATGAAATGCATATGTATTTCCAGCAAAAAAGCATAAACTGCTTAATATCACAATGGAACACAATCAACTTTATGTTTCAGGAATCAGAAGGCCATTTGATGGCATGCTGTTATTGACTAATCAAATCCCACACATTTTAATAGCCAAAACCACACTAATGTATTTAAACAATGCATACAAAAATACAAGTACAAGAACTCTCAAACTAAAGTAGTAATCTGTTGTGTACATAACCACTAGCAACATTAAAACATACTTTCAAGCAACAGTATGACATTGAATTGCAATAAATTGTTGAGTAACACTATAGGACCAGTTCTCACTATTAACCAGTGGCTTATTACCTGCCTATTATTAAGATACTGGCTGTTTATTACTATTTATAAATTAAAAGACCTATATGCCTAATCCTATCCAATACCAAACCCATCTACAACCGTATTAACTATCAATATGCAGCAAATTTTGAGTATATTGAGGCAAAAGACATAGTTAATGGTTCGCTAATAGCACCTATTGTACCATAAAATGAAGTGTAAGCAAATGTTGATAACCAATAAACTGATTTGTGATATAGGAAACTCTCACAGAACAGATAGTGTGGCACTAGCCTGGCACATGTTCAAATTCCCAATGGTTCTACCTCAATATTTGATTCAAAGAAGTGTTTGAGAAGCATATGTAGACACATTCAATCTTAAATCATACTAAAACGTTAATAATAGAATAATAATAAAACATAATAATAATGTCACAGCTGTTTCTTACCTGTTCCATCATTGTGAGACAAAATCTTCCAGCAGTTTGTTAAAAGGACATATTTCACTCTTCTCAATGCCTCATAAACTAATAATCCATTGAGTTATTCCTTTACGATTCGAAAAGATTCAGCACGTACAACTGAAATGGTGTTGTGTCGCAGCTGTTTCAGGATAAATAGCACGCAGAGTGAGAACTCGCCCATTGGCCCTCAAACTGGAATGAGGTTGGATGAGCGCGTTCATGTGCTAATGACGAGATAAAGGAATGTCTCGTCAAACAAGTAACTTCACCGAACGCCAGCTAAGGACTGTTTTCATTCAGAAAGAATGCAGTCGGGCAAGAAGCACAGAAATCCACGAAGGCACAGCTTCTACTATTAAACAAGCAAATCAAACTCTCATTACGTCTTCAGATCACGTAAAATAGAAGTCATAAAAATGATTGGTCAGTGTTGTTCACACCTATTTTTAAAAAATTCGCTTGGAAGTCAGTGGGTGGCAGATACCAACATGTTTCAAAATATCTTCTTTTGTGAGAAAGAAAGAAAAAACTAGTATGAGTATCACGTATGAAGTATGGGTTAATGGTGGCAGGATTTTCAGTTTTGGGTGAACTATACCTTTCAGTATTATTTAAAAGAATTTGTTAAAAATTGTAAATAGTAGAGGCTAATTTTCACACTTTTTACTTAAGCAAATATTAATTTAAGATATTAAGTACATCTTTATATATATTTTTTAATATTGGGGCATTTTCACACATTAATATAATGAATTAGTTTTCATTCATCCATTCATTTTATTTTCGGCTTAGTCCCCTTATTAATCTGGGGTCGCCACAGCGGAATGAACAGCCAACTTATCCAGCATATGTTTGTACGCAGCGGATGCCCTTCCAGCCGCAACCCATAACTGGGAAACATCCATACACACTCATTCACACACTCACTCATACACTACGGTCAATTTTAGCATACCCAATTCACCTGTACCGCATGTCTTTGGACTTGTGGGGGAAACCAGAGAACTCCACACAGAAATGCCAACTGTAAGGCGAAGGCGCTACCCACTGCGCCACCGCGTAGCAGAATTAGTTTTCAGTGAGAGATTATTGTTTGAACTGAATAATTAAATCTAAGTTTTAGTAAATAAAGTAAAATCAGAAGAAAAAGGAGTAACAAAACAAATAACTACAATATTGTGGAACTGCAAAATGACTTAATTGATACTTTCAAACTTTAATCCATAGCTTTTATTTGCTGATAAACATTTCTTATGCTATTTTTTTCTCTATTATTAGTAGTATTTTAAAGAAATTCTATGCAAATGTAATGAAAAACCTTGCCATACATGACAAAAATAAAGTTGTCACCAAAATAGCGAAACCCTTTCTAAGTTGTTTGTGTAGGCTTGCATTTTACAGCACTGTAAAATACTGAAAAATATCTCTGTCAACTTTTTAAAACAATTTGCTTTGATTTACCATAGTCACACAAGTGCAAATTTCACATCTGTCACAGTCACAAGGAAGATGCATTTTTTCCTCATAAATGCTAAATAATAATAAAGAAGAATGTTACACAGTGTAAACAAATGTTATACAGATTTGAAAACTATAAACAGATGATTAAAATATTGTTAATATATATATATATACGTTCTCTGTGAATTGATGTTTACGGATTTTCTTTAAAAGTCACACCCATAATGCTGAAATTGCTCATTTTTAAACCATTCTCATTTAAGATTTAGTAAAATGATTGATGTATGGAGTGGGCATGGGCTGGTATAAGATTCTGATGGTATGATAACCTTGGATAAAGATATTGCAATTTCACGGTATTGTGATTATTGCTCTGAAATATATTCTTTTTAAATGTCAGGGTTAAAACTACAAATTATTTTCCCCTTAAAACAATATTTATTTGTTTGTTTGTTTTTAAAGATTTTAATTATTTTGGAGCAGTAAACACGTCAGGCTAAATAATGAAAATAAATCACTGCTGTCTTCATTATTTTTCAAAAACACTGATTTCTTTACAATTTAAAACGGCATTTTTGGATATCATTTCTGCTGGAGATTCTGTTGTCCTAAAAAAAAAAAAAAAAATTACAAAAAAATCTTACACATATCTATGGAAGCCTGTTCCCGCCAATGAATAAAAAATTATTGGAAAAAATATATATAACAATTAAAAAAACAAAAAAATTAAGTCAGAATTCTAAGTTATTCAATCAGAATTCTGAGTTATAAAGTCAGAATTCTAAGTTATAAAGTCAGAATTCCGAGTTATAAAGTCAGAATTCCGAGTTATAAAGTCAGAATTCTGAGTCATCAAGTCAGAATTCCGAGTAACAAAGTCAGAATTCCGAGTCATAAAGTCAGAATTCCGAGTAATAAAGTCAGAATTCTGAGTTATAAAGTCAGAATTCCGAGTAATAAAGTCAGAATTCTGAGTTATAAAGTCTGAATTCCGAGTTATAAAGTCAGAATTCTGAGTTATAAAGTCTGAATTCCGAGTTATAAAGTCAGAATTGCGAGTTATAAAGTCTGAATTCCGAGTTATAAAGTCAGAATTCTGAGTTATAAAGTCTGAATTCCGAGTTATAAAGTCAGAATTCCGAGTTATAAAGTCTGAATTCCGAGTTATAAAGTCAGAATTCCGAGTTATAAAGTCTGAATTCCGAGTTATAAAGTCAGAATTCTGAGTTATAAAGTCTGAATTCCGAGTTATAAAGTCAGAATTCCGAGTTATAAAGTCAGAATTCTGAGTTATAAAGTCAGAATTCCGAGTTATAAAGTCAGAATTCCGAGTAATAAAGTCAGAATTCTGAGTTATAAAGTCTGAATTCCGAGTTATAAAGTCAGAATTCCGAGTTATAAAGTCTGAATTCCGAGTTATAAAGTCAGAATTCCGAGTTATAAAGTCTGAATTCCGAGTTATAAAGTCAGAATTCCGAGTTATAAAGTCAGAATTTTGAGTTATAAAGTCAGAATTCCGAGTTATAAAGTCAGAATTCTGAGTTATAAAGTCAGAATTCTGAGTTATAAAGTCAGAATTCTGAGTTATAAAGTCAGAATTGTGAGTTTTAAAGGAGTTTCCTGTTATGGCGATTGGCCATAAATGAAGTGTTAAAGACTCTTTCTTTAGGTTCTCTGCTTGTGATGTGGTATGGATTCGCAGCCCAGTTTACCAATAAAGGCCAGGAATACACAGTATTTGGTTGACACTTTTACTGAATTGAAATATAAACTAATACAACCCTTTTAGTTTTAGCCCTTTATAATGTCTATGTACGATATGTCTGCAGCTCCCAAGTACACCATACGAGGGCACTCTTGCAACATGAAACAAATAACAGCTGCGACAAAATCATATAATTGTTACACATACAGTATAATAAATAAATAATATATTAAAAAAAGAACAAATCCATATGAAGAAATAGACAGCCTAGTTCAACTATATATTTCCTTTTTGAAAGCGTGATTAACAATAAAAAGTCTGATATAGGCTTTATGTTATGATTATGAGCTAATGTGCATGCGTCTTTAAAACTTTATGGCCAGTCAGTATAACAGGAAACTCATTTGTAACTCAGAATTGCGACTTTGTAACTCAGAATTCTGACTTTCTAACTCCAAATTGCAACTTAATAACTCAGAATTGCGACTTAATAACTCAGAATTCTGACTTTATAACTCCAAATTGCAACTTAATAACTCAGAATTGCGACTTAATAACTCAGAATTCTGACTTTATAACTCCAAATTGCAACTTAATAACTCAGAATTGCGACTTAATAACTCAGAATTCTGACTTTATAACTCCAAATTGCGACTTAATAACTCAGAATTCTGACTTTATAACTCCAAATTGCAACTTAATAACTCAGAATTGCGACTTAATAACTCAGAATTCTGACTTTATAACTCCAAATTGCAACTTAATAACTCAGAATTGCGACTTAATAACTCAGAATTCTGACTTTATAACTCCAAATTGCGACTTAATAACTCAGAATTGTGACTTAATAACTCAGAATTCTGACTTTATAACTCAGAATTGCGACTTAATAACTCAGAATTCTGACTTTATAACTCAGAATTGCAACTTAATAACTCAGAATTTTGACTTTATAACTCAGAATTCTGACTTTATAACTCAGAATTGCGACTTAATAACTCAAAATTCTGACTTTATAACTCAGAATTGCGACTTAATAACTATGAATTCTGACTTTATAACTACAAATTGCGACTTAATAACTCAGAATTGCGACTTAATAACTCAGAATTCTGACTTTATAACTCAGAATTGCAACTTAATAACTCAGAATTCTGACTTTATAACTCAGAATTGCAACTTAATAACTCAGAATTGTTACCTAATAACTCAGAATTCTGACTTTATAACTCAGAATTGCAACTTAATAACTCAGAATTGTGACCTAATAACTCAGAATTCTGACTTTATAACTCGCAATTCTGACTTAATAAATTAGAATTCTGGCTTTATAACTCCAAATTGCGACTTAATAACTCAGAATTGCGACTTCATAACTCAGAATTGCAAATTTATAACTCTGAATTCTGACTTAATTAATTTGTTTTTAATAATTAAATTTTTTTTTCCAATTAATTATTATTTTTTTTTTTATTCAGTGGTGGGAACGGGCTTCCATACATATCTTAGGAACGGTATTACAGAAAATTTTGGCGGTTTTAAACCATGACTTTTCCAAATCACAGTATACCTTGAAAATGGTTATCGTCCCATGCCTAGTATAGAGTATGAACAAGCTTGAACAAAGCTGCTCTAAGACTGAAAGCACTGTTTGAGAAATGAATATTGAATTTCAAATTTTAATAAATGCAGCACAGCCTGGTGTTGCAATTTGATAACTATGCTACACTCTTTGGCATTGTTAAAAATAATAGAGGATACCGACCATAAACAGTTCATAACTCATATCTAGGGCCAGACAGAATCTGTGGAAATTTGTTCAGCTATTTCAGCAGAGAATTTTGTAAAATGATTAAATTTGATTTACATTTATTTTGGGAGTACCGTAACTAAAAACGTAATATACTGTATGAAATAAAAAATAATAGCTTTTTAACTTTTATTTAATGTTTACAATGCAAATCTAAACATTAACAACTGATTAACAAAGCAAGTCTCTCATATAATATCTCTACTAAAAGACAGAAAATATTACTTTACAAACTGTATCGTAAATAAATCAAATAAACACTTTCATATTAGTCAATAATATTACTGAAATTAATTCAAAAACCTAATAAATATAAATTTACACACATTTACACAAGTAAATAAATCGACTCAATGATGGGCTAAAAATCAAATAAAAAATAAAAATAAATGTGCCAGCAGACTCCGTGTGGGCCTGCTCATATCTGAAGGCTGGCTGTAAATTTTAGGCCCTGGATATAAACTTCCCCTAGTCTTCTGTTTTGCAGCTAATCAAAACATTCAGCTCAGAGATTTACTCAAAGTCAAAGGAAACCAGTTCTTAGGCTTGTAAATCAATCTCCATACCTTCAGAAAGAAGGAATCTACCCCAGAATGAAAACATGCTTAAAGTCATTTGACCTCTGACATACAAATTATATGTTACTGTATTTTACAGTTGAAGAGTTTGAGAGGTGCTAGTTTTCATCAAGCTGAAATAAAATAATTTGGATACTTGTTGATACTAAGCATGGGACGATAACCGTTTTCAAGGTATACCGCGGTTTGTAAAAGTCAAGGTTTTAAAACAGCCAAAATTGTCTGTAATACCGTTATGTGTACGATTTTTTATCTAAAAGTTTTATTTTTTTTAGGACAACAGTATCTTAAACAGTACACACTACACATTTACTGAGGGGTGTGCGGGTTCAAGTTTTGCGAAAAAAGTTACCAAAAGGCCTTATGTATCAATATGATACATAATAAATGTATAAAAATATGTATATAGTATAAAAATAGATCTTGATATAAAGATTAATAAACATTTCAATTCCAAAAAAGTGAATATTATGACTCATTATGACTTATTATGAATCATCATTATCAAGTAAATAAAATTCATATAGGAGAATTTTTAATCCAAATATTATTTTCTATTTTATCTGAAATATATTCAGGTCTGTACTTACATAAACATACATTTTGTGTGATCCCTCTTATTTGGGCAAAATAATTAATTAATTAATAATGAATAAAGAAATAAATTCAGATTAATCTTATAAATTTTGACCTCAACTTAATGTATGATTTGACAGTTTATTTAGATCAAACTGTAAAAAAAATGTAAAGTTACATCTACATGAACACTTTACACTTGGCTGTGTGACTGCATGTTATTGTGTTAAATGGTTTTGAATTAAAACGTGTGCCAACGTATGCAACTCATGGTATCATTTTTTTTATAAAATACAATATTATAAATCGCATAAAATGCAAAAACAAACATTTTTAACAAAACATATTTATTTATTTATTTATTTTTATTATCAGAAACTTTTAATAAGGATAATTTAAAAAATCGTTTTGGCACAATGGCGCCCCCCATATGCACCGCATATACTGCATACCCCCTTTTTGCGTCCTTGATCTTAAAATATCCAAATATGTCGTTTTAAATTGTAAAGAAATCAGTATTTTTGAAATTAATGAACACAGCAGAAGTCAATGATTTATTTTCTTTATTTAGCCTGACATGTGTACTGTTCCAAAATATTAGAAATCTTTCAAAAAATAAAATATACTGTTTTCAAAGAGGAAAAAAGTTTTTGTTTTTTACCCAGACATTTAAAAAAGAATATATTTTAAAGCAGTAAATACAATACTGTGAAACCGTGATATCTTTATCCAAGGTTATCATACCGTCAGAATCTTAAACCGGCCTATGGCTAGTTGATACTGCTTTTAGTAACACATTCTTGTAAGAATAGCAAACTAAGCAGGCTAGTATTTGTCTCCATAAGCAAATGAGAGTGCATTTAAACGTGTTGTGCTCAACGAAATGCCCAAATGCACTTATTTATCTGGCAACGTTTCAGTTCAGTGAGTCAATTCACACACTGAACCTAATTTAGATTGTGTTTAAATAATTCAATCTCTGAAACAGCAGTTCAAGTAGAAGAAATGCACTTTTCCCCAGCCTAGTTTGGTTGTAAGTGGAAGAAATAAGAGACGATTTGGTTGTTTGTGTATAACTGTATTGGTATAAGGTGAAATGTGTGGTAAAATCAGGGTAAAATGTGTCACCTACCGTCTTCAAAGGCACCCTCTGTTAACTAGTTTTACTGGCAAATACTGAACTTCATACTGACATCTAGTGGCGTGGATGCAGCATTGCGCAACACCACTGATATTAGGCGGCAAAGATTTTTCCCCTCAGTCCAGTTTTCGGATTATTTCCCTCTTAATCCAATATTCTATGGCAAACCGTTCACATTTAATCAATATAATGTAATAATACTGGCTTATTGTTGTGCTTTAAGTGCTTCCCTGCTGAAAAATCCAGCTTAAACCAGCCTAGGCTGGTTGGCTGGTTTTAGCTGGTTGACCAGCCTGGTTTTAGAGGGGTTTTGGCCATTTCCAGGCTGGTTTCCAGCTATTTCCAGCCTGGTCTTAGCTGGTCAGGCTGGAAAATGACCAGCTAAATCCAGCTAAAACCAGCCTGACCAGCCTGGTTTAAGCTGGACATAGCTGGTTTAGGCTGGTCTCCCAGCCTGACTAGGCTGGTCAAGCTGGTTTTAGCTGGTCGTCTCCCAGCCTGACCAGCTAAGACCAGGCTGGAAATGGCTGGAAACCAGCCTGGATGTGGCCAAAACCCCTCTAAAACCAGCCTGGTCGACCAGCTAAAACCAGCCAACCAGCCTAGGCTGGTTTAAGCTGTTTTTTTCAGTAGGGTATTGTTTTAAATGCTAGGTTTTTATTAAGTTCCTTAAGTAGGCCTTTCAATATCAATATACGTTGTCAAAGTGTTACACTTTTACCAGCTTAAATATGATTGATATTACTCATTCTGTGGTTTAGACAGCATAAGTACGCATTACAGTTCAATCCATACTGTTCTTGACATCTGAGTATCCATAATGACTGCACAATGATACAAGTACTTAAAAAATCTAGTTGTAAGTGAACACACTATAAAATATAGCTGCATATAAACAGAGATTTTGCTGGCAGAGAGGCAGAACAACATTTTGGGATGTGTTTATTGGTAACAGTATTACATGGTGGGTTACATAAATCAAGAGAAAACAAACAAACAAACAAACCAAAAAAAAAAGCTCTAAAAATTCACTGTAGAATGTCATTATCATCAAGATAAAAAATAACGTGTCCTTTCACATTACCAAACCATTAGCTGAGGTAAAGGCAAAATAGAAACGCACTGAAATCTCAAGGACTCCCATTCACCTTGATTTTCACCCTCGTCCTTTTAATCCTCGAAATTTAGATCTCGCAGGTCCAAAACCGCTTTTATTAGAAATTAAATCGGGACTCTGGCCATAAAATAGGAGGGATTCATCGTCACAGTAATGGAAAGCTCTGAGCTTCGTGAAGACAGACGTCCTTTATGGAGGTTTTCTATGATTGGATGTTTTAATGTGATCAGATGGCCCTAAAGTCAACATGAAATGAACTCAATTTATTTATAATACATTGTATTTATGAGCAAAAATATGCTTTTGCTTTGGGATTTGGCTAAATTGTGAAACGTGGGTATTACATTTGAAATCTGAGCCAGTAGGTTTTAGCATTCAATTATTGTCAGGATTTTAAAGGAGTCATGAACTGCGACGTTTATGATATTCTCTGAGGCCTACTTCAGAAACACTGTAATTTAGAAGGAATAGGCCATATTTCCATCCTATATTTGAACCTCTCTTTGGTCCTGATAACATGTATTAAGATGCAATTTTGTCAAGTAGATGATGCTGAATACTGGTATAAATGGGATCGGAAACATTTTGAGTTTGCCAGCTTTGACCACTTACAAAGGTAGTTAAACCCTCATTTCCTTCATAGTGTAGACACTCATGTGGTCATATGTCTTCAACCACCTAACATTTGAACACAACCCAGTGTAGTTTTTATAGCTCCTACTGTCCATACATTTTCTCCGTCTCCTTTCATTTTCATATTCAAATTGTACACTACATGACAAAAGTCTTGTCACCGATCCAAGTTTTAGGAGCGACAAATAATAACCAGACTTCTAGTTGATCATTTGGCATCAGAAGTGGCTTATTTGAAAGACAAAGCCCTCTAGATTACACTTATTTTAAAATATTAAATATGATCATGTCTTGATTTTGAATTATTTAATTAGGACAGTAAAGCCTGACTTTGCTAAGACAAAAGTCTTGTCACTTAACAGAAATAATGTACAGTATAAAATATAAAGTCATGGTGCAGTGGAAAAATTATGAATATAGTGTCTGACTCCATCATGAGCTTGGAGGACTGCATCCATACATCTCTGCAATGACTCAAATCACTTATTAATGAAGTCATCTGGAATGCCAAAAAAAGCGATCTTGCAGGACTCCCAGAGTTCATCAAGACTCTTTGGATTCATCTTTAATGCCTCCTCCATCTTACCCCAGACATGCTCAATAATGTTCATGTCTGGTGACTGGGCAGGCCAATCCTGGAGTACCTTTACCTTCTTTGCTTTCAGGAACTTTGATGCCGAGGCTGAAGTATGAGAAGGAGCGCTATCCTGCTGAACAATTTGCCCTCTCCTGTAGTTTGTAATGTCATGGGCAGCAATGATCAACTAGAAGTCAAATTATTTGATGCTTTTACAACTAGGATTGACGACAAGACTTTTGTCAGGTAGTGTATGTGCTTATTTTACAACAAAATATCAGACAAAGGCCATGCATGCACTTGACCAAAGACGCTACCTTCATTTAAATCAGGAAAGTGATTTAACAAAGAGGCGGATTAAAACACGAACAGTAAATGGGAATATCTCCCTCATCTGCTTGTGATTTGATCTTTTTTGCATGTAAGGAATAAACTCACACTCAAGGTGGTGATGCACCTTACACCTCAGGTAGGCATTTTTTTTGCAATAATTCAACAAACTGGAGTAAATTATTCTGCTTATACTATGGTTACCACACCCAAAGACATACAGCTGAAGTCAGAATTATTAGCCCCCCTGAATGACTCGCACTCTGATTGGGCAGGAGGGAAAATTGGATACCTTTTTGTTCTTTTTGGGCGGGTTTTGAATTGTCATTGGGCTGAGAAATATTCTTGGACCTGGCAACCCTGCTTACAGAATGTCTAGCACAATGACCCCTTATATGCAGATTTCTCAACTCATAACCCCTTTAAAAAGACTTTTGTTTGAGTTTTGGTACTGTCAGTCAAAAAGGAAGTTGGATGAAACCATAAGAAGTTTTTCTCTTTGGAGTAACAAGCACTGAAAAAATGTGCAGAATGGTATTATAAAATGAAAAAGGGTGCATTTTGACATCATGTTGACTTTAAGGTCTTTATAAGCATGTGTATGCATGTGCGTTGGTGCACATGCGGATGTGTGATCGCTGCATTAAACATACACATTCAAAGAAGCTCCGTTCATCTTTCATCACAGTAACCAGCTTCATCTTCACAACGAAAGAGATCACACAAACATAACACCATCTACTTATCACTGAAGCCACTGAAAATAAAATCATTATAACAGTCTCTCAGGTTGTTTTCAGGCTAGTCTCGACATCCTGCTTAAATAAAAACGAAAAAAGCAACCGCTTGGGATTTTGCGTCACATGATCATATTGCTTGGGTTTTCATGAGGAGTTTGCATCACTAAGGCCAGCCTATTTTATGGCACGGAAGTCCACGGGATGGAATGAACACTGTTATAATCATCATCATCATCATCATCATCATCGTTATTATTTGTCGTCATCATCGTCATTATTATTATTATCAATGATAATAATTATTATTAATATTTACAAAATGAGTTTGGCAAACCAACGGTCAGATTTTTAAAGCCATGTTTACCCCTAAAACACATCTAAAGTTGACTTCAAGGGCTCCACTTGACTTATAAAATAAAAATTCCATTTCAACATCATGTTTTTTTGTGTTTTTTTTTTTTTTTCTCATTAGTATTGTACAAAAGCTATAGAGAAGGAACAGTTTGATCACACGTTTTTGCAAACGTCCGTACCCTCGAGACCCCCAGTCAGATTCAGCTGCTCCGAAATCTTGAGATTTTGGCAAAAGTCGCTCCTCCTCGTCAAAATATTGTTTTCGTTTTTTTTTTTTTAGCTCCGCATAGCTTTCAAGCAGCAGAATCTCAAATACGCAGGAGAGGAAAAACCAAACCAACCCAAAAAAATGGATGAAGAAGTCACAGATGGATCCGGCAGGGCAGAGTTTCCTCTATACAGAGTCCGAAACTGGAAGTAGGAAACGGTGAGAATGGATGAAGCGGCAGAGCTGGGCTCATAAGGCTATGAGGGGTGCTGAAGGGTCGAAATCCCCCACAATGCCCCGCTGTCATGTGCATTGAACACAGTGCGAAAGAAAGTGTCGTGGAGAGAGTGGCGGAGGACGTGGTGATGGGGGACGGGCGACTCTAGAGAAGTGGACCGTTGAGGCTGGAGTGACACACACGCACACACCCACACGCACACACACACACACATACAGATCTCCAGTGTTTTTGGTCTCCTGCTCCCCCCAGCGCTGATCACGTCTGTGCAGAGTTCCCATGATGCTTCACTTCTTCCCCTTGTTGATCCGGGCATAAAGAGGGTCCTTCCCCTGAACACAAACACAGCAGAGTTATTTCAAAGTACATCACTAAAGCTCTTTGGCCTCTTTGCGCCTGCTGGTAGAAGATGTGAAGTTAACAATAAGTTCCCTGACAGACATTCAGACAGGGTTTACCTGTGTTTACCTGAAAATATATTCTTTAATACATTTATCAACATAATTGTTTACATATTCAACAATTAATAAGGTCTGACACACCTGCCCATGTGTGGCTTAATAGGCCTTTACTTAAAGTATATTTATAATTTTAAGTTTAATTTAACAGTTCTGTCTGGTTCTCGAATCTGATTGGCTGATAGCCATGCAATATTCTAATAAAAACCTTTATTTATTTTTTAGAAAGTATATATATATATATATATATATATATATATATATATATATATATATATATATATATATATATAATATCCATTATATTAAGGATTTAAAAAAAAAGACTACTCTGTTAATTTTGTGTCATTATTCAATACTTTTTATTGACACTGAACTTTTTTGATTAATAATTAATTATTGGTTAACAAGTTTCAGTTGGGATTTAAGAAAATGAACAAAATTAACAACCCTAACTAACGTTTTTGAGCCCTGGGTGCCTGCTCTGCCACACCTCTGCGTTTTTTATTCATTTCTATTACAAAAAAATAAACAATAATAAAATAATCAACACATTTTTTGTCACTTAAAAAGTCAATCATTTTCGCATTCGAAGGAGAAACATCTGATTAAATTGAACCACAAAACTGATTCATCAAAACCTGTAGTTCCGCTAATCAACACCAGGAGGCAACAGAGGTCTTTCAGAGAAACACCACACTGGCAAACTCACTCCATAACATCACAACATCCCTCCAAAGCAGCTCAGTACATCAATTATGAAAAAAGGCCATCAAACCGACCACATATGACCAAAATTCACTTCGACCTCCAGTGTACAAGAACACGTTATTATTAATCAAAATATTCAGTCATGACAGACTAACTACCCACTTCATGAGCCTAAAACCCTGAAACTCTCATTGTAAAATGTCTAAAACCCTAAGCAGCAAAAAGCAAAAGGAAAGCTCTGGTGGTGTACAATAGAGCTTCCAGTCAGTGAGTCCGGACTTAAGAAACCCAGTCTGAAACCAGAATCACAGAGCAATTAGCAGTCGCTCACGGACCTTACATTTCCACCCACCGCTGGACACACGACAGCATGAAGGGTTTCAGAGAGGCAGAGAAACAGGCAGAGGATGAAATGAATGGAGGCCAGTGAAAGGCAGTGTGGGAGGAGGAACATAAAGACAGAGAGAGGGAGGGAAATGGATGACTAAGCAGGTGAAGACGGAGAACGGGAAATACATTAGTCAACCCTGCTGAGTGAAAGTGCTGGAGAAAATGAAGAGAATGGAGACTCGCTTTTCATGAAAGACCATGTATGGTAAGTCCAGTATGAGTATTCATGTGTATTTGACTTGTAAAAAATACAGAAAGAAGTAGAATAAATGATTATATGGTTTTCCAAAAACCTTTTAGCAAAAAAAGAACGATTTTTTCATGGTATGAATAACATTTTTTATAATATTATTACTTTTTTCACTGTTAAAGAGATAGTTCACTTAGGAATGAAAATGTATTCTCTATTTACCCAGCAAGCACATAACGTCATAAGACGTTAATATTAGGTTAGATTTAGGTCGCGACGTCAGGTGATCCGGTTAATCCGCTTGTTAAGTGTGACGTCCCGAAAAGTGGCTTCCGGATCCAAGCGCAATATCAGACTATATGGGGAGACCCAACAAATAGTAATAATAAATGTACAATTGAAGTCAGAATTATTAGCCCCCCTTTGAATTTTTTTCTTTTTTAAATATTTCCCATATACTATATATATATATATATATATATATATATATATATATATATATATATATATATATATATATATATATATATATATATATATATATATATATAGTAACAGAATGAAATGTCTGTCACTTGTTTTTTTGTTATCCATGGAATAATGGAAATAAAATGCTGTTGTAATGGAACTACAGGGCACTAGAGGGCGCTGGTCAGACAACTGAAATGTATAATAGGTAAGTGGGTGAATGAAGAAGAGATTCAGTCATGGTAGAGGGAACGCATGGTTCCTTGGAGCTACTTCAAACTGTTTGTATTGTGAAGTCCTAGCTGGGAAACCTTGCGTTTTAAGCTCAGACTTCCTCATTGTTCAGATAAAGGAATGTTTGGAAAATGTACTGGTATGCTGTCTGAATAAGATTTGACGTTTTGGATACCATCATTATGAAGTTTCATTCCTTGTTTAGTCAATGCAAAAGTAGATGAACATATTTCAACACACTCAATGTTTTTTTACTCCGAATCAGTGATCAGTTGTTTTTTTGTACTTAATTATACTTAGTACTTAGACTTAAGTTTTGTGAACGGAACAATTTAAGTATAGTCTACAAAACCAGCAAGTTAAATAAACTTAAATGTACAAGTTTTGGGAGACTCCATTACTCAATTAAATTGAGGTAGCTAGTTTACTCAATTAATTTAGTTGAGTCAACTTATTAGGGTTTTCAGAGTAGCGGCCTGACAAACGCACATATAGTCAACTGGGTCAGGATACGTTCACACGACAATGATACATTAATAATACATACAATGTTGTCAAAATAACTGACATGACATGCTTTATTAACAAACACACTATGCAGCCATTCACAACATAACACAAACATTCAATCATTCATTTTCCTTCGGGTTAGTCCCTTATTTATCAGGGGTAGCCACATCACAAATATTTAGCTACTAATGAGGTACCAATATTGACCCTTTAAGTACAAATGTGTACCTTTTAAAAAGGTACCACCCCACGGACAGTTGGCGTACCTTTATTTCTTAGAGTGTAGAGTTCCAACCAAACATAGCATTTTCTCTCATTTTAGTGTTAGCATGAGTTTATTTGCATAATAAAGTCAATGCAAAGGGTTTAATAGAGGCAAATTACCAGCAGGCAGTGCGAATAACATACTGGACCTGATGGCTGTGAGAGCCTGGAATCTGCCAACTATAACCACCCAATCCTCCAATTAATTCCAAAATACAGAATCAAGTCCCGCCCTACACGTTAGCTCATTCAGGAAACCATTTTACTCAAATATACATCACAATAAGCAATTAAAGACTATCAGAACTTCCATTTTGAGACCAGCTTTGCATGACAATATTCTTGCGCATTATTCTTGACATCAGAGTACAAAACCATTGTTGTTATTCTATAAATGCATCCTTAAGACTATGAGTTTAAACTGGCCTCCAAACTGAAATGCTGGTAAGATTTCAACCAGAAAATCTCTTTTCTTTCAGCGTATAACATGTCTCTCTCTGTGTGTGTGTGTGTGTGTGTGTGTGTGTGTGTGTGTTTTTGCAGGAGTGTGAGTATTTCAGTGGGCATCAGAGCTTCATTCATCATTGTGCAGGTACAGATGAAGCAGTGAGAGAAACAGCCTCTGCTTCCCCGAGCCCTTCATTAAAGATTGATGCTGATGAGCTGATGTCTCCTCCATACAGCCATCTCTCCTCCTGCACAGCACACAGGCAGAGTCCAAAATACTGCAATAACACGCTGCTTTCTTTCAGGCTAGGGGCATTTTTAAAACTGAGACGACACTTGGAAATATGTATATAGATTATTGTTCAAGTTTCCCAGAGATGGGTTGCGGGTGGAAGGGCATCCGCTGCATAAAACGTGCTGGATAAGTTGGCGGTTCATTCCGCTGTGGCGAATGAATGTATTATTGTTCAAAAGTTTCGTGATCAGTATAAGGATGTAAGGATTTTAAATCCACGACGTGGAGGCAAAGAACCGCGGATATGCAACAAATTTCAAGACTATGGAATACTGATATAACTCTTATAAAGAGTTGGGTATTGTTTGGGGTTATTTCGATATCGCTAAATCAATACTTTTAAAATGGTACCGGTGTCAAAACAGTGCCTGAACCGATACTTTTGAGCCACAAAATTATGGTGGATGACTCTAGAAAAATCTTTTATTTGACAAAAAATATATATTTTAATCATTTTAATTGAACAATATAAAGTTTAAAGTATGCATCAATTCATATTTTCTATATTTATATATGATTGTTTGATTGTTAGCATGTATTAAACATTTGCATTACGCAATTAACATTACATTAGCTTACTAATAACCTGTGGAAAGGCTGTCATCAAATTCTGTGAACACCTTTTTTCTAGGGTTGGGGCTTGTGATTTACATGAACACCAGTAATCTAATTATTTGCCTTAATTTGAATAAGACAATAATATGATTAAGGTGTTTATATGAGTTGCTTTTTGAGTGATCCTTTTATTACATGTTATAGCACAGATCGAATAATATCACCACGCTATTCACATTTTCTCCAGAGTTTCATGTCATTTCAGGTGCTTCATTTTCGGTTTTTCGACTGCAGCTTGGCAGTTTCACCTTCATTCAGCAAAATATTGTTCATGCCCCTGTGACAAACTGAGGTACTGAATGAGAATATGAAGTGAGGACTGCTGGAAGAGTGTTATTTTAATGAAATTTGATACCTGCAAGCCAAATGGAGAGAAAAAAAAACTTCTACATTTCGGGATGCGGGTGTCTGTGGTCCTTTAAGGTAATCAAACATCACTGTTGACATGGTAGACTCTTAATCAGAGTATTGTCTTCTGTTTACATGGTAGACTCTTAATCAGAGTATTGTCTTCTGTTTACACGGTAGACTCTTAATCAGAGTATTGTCTTCTGTTTACATGGTAGACTCTTAATCAGAGTATTGTCTTCTGTTTACACGGTAGACTCTTAATCAGAGTATTGTCTTCTGTTTACATGGTAGACTCTTAATCAGAGTATTGTCTTCTGTTTACGTGGTGGACTCTTAATCAGAGTATTGTCTTCTGTTTACACGGTAGACTCTTAATCAGAGTATTGTCTTCTGTTTACATGGTAGACTCTTAATCAGAGTATTGTCTTCTGTTTACATGGTAGGCTCTTAATCAGAGTATTGTCTTCTGTTTACATGGTAGACTCTTAATCAGAGTATTGTCTTCTGTTTACATGGTAGACTCTTAATCAGAGTATTGTCTTCTGTTTACACGGTAGACTCTTAATCAGAGTATTGTCTTCTGTTTACGTGGTGGACTCTTAATCAGAGTATTGTCTTCTGTTTACATGGTAGACTCTTAATCAGAGTATTGTCTTCTGTTTACATGGTGGACTCTTAATCAGAGTATTGTCTTCTGTTTCCATGGTAGACTCTTAATCAGAGTATTGTCTTCTGTTTACATGGTGGACTCTTAATCAGAGTATTGTCTTCTGTTTACATGGTAGGCTCTTAATCAGAGTATTGTCTTCTGTTTACATGGTAGACTCTTAATCAGAGTATTGTCTTCTGTTTACACGGTAGACTCTTAATCAGAGTATTGTCTTAATTTTACTAAAATCAGAGTATCTGTGTACATGTAAACATACTCACCAGAGAATGTCACAAGCTGTCAGAGAGTTGATTACATGTGCCATCAAATGATTCATTAGGTTTGACGTGTTTCTCGCCTTACACACAACTCTTGTAAAGCATCTGCTTAACGTTGCTTTGTCAGAATTCTTGCTTGTAAAATAAAGCCATACTTTAAAATGCTTAGATTAAGCAAATTTGATAAACACGATCATTTGTGTTGATGAATCTAAAGGCAGTCGCTCACTTGGTGCGCTGTACTGCGTGTGTTGCCAATGTGTGTGCGTTCCTTAAGCAACAAGAACAAATGCAGACGGTGTCCGAATCCCTTAAAGTTGTTTAGAATTAAATGTTTAGAGATGGTGTGACACATTGCATACCTACAGTTGAAGTCAGAATTATTAGCCCCCCTGTTTATGTTTTTCCAAATTTCTGTTTAATGGAGAAAAGATTTTTTCAACACATTTCTAAACATAATAGTTTAATAACTCATCTCTAATAACTGAATTATTTTATCTTTGCCATGATGACAGTAAATAATATTTGACTGGATGTTTTTCAAGACACTTCTATACAGCTTAAAGTGACATTTACAGGCTTAACTAGGTTAATTAGGTTAACTAGGCAGGTTAGGGTAATTAGGCAAGTTATTGTATAACGATGGTTTGTTCTGTAGACTATCGAAAAAAAATATAGCTTAAAGAGTCTAATAATTTTGACCTTAAAATGGTTTTTAAAAAACTAAAAACTGCTTTTATTCTAGCCGAAATAAAACAAATAAGACTTTCTCCAGAAGAAAAAATATTATCAGACATACTGTGAACATTTACTTGCTCTGTTAAACACCATTTGGGAAATATTTAAAACAGTAAAAAAAATAAATAAAAGGGGGGCTATTAATTCTGACTTCAACTGTATGTGTGCCTTTGATGTACCCCTTGATGCTTCTTATGTCCTTGTCGCTGCATCAGTGGCACCAAAACTAGGCACCGAAATTCATATGCTGTTTCGGTTCGGTGCATACTGGTTACATAGGTACCCAACCCTACTCTTATACAGTATAGCAATGATTCTTGCAGTAGATTAATGGTGACGTTAAAGATACAGGTATGTATATGTTTACAGAATTCAATTTTAAATGTGTTGTCCTTTGAGATTTAATTCATCAAAGAACGGTGTTACGAAATGTATTACGGTTTCATGACATGATTAAATATTAAGGATTGACTTTTACACTTCGATGTGTAATACTAATAAACACTTTAACTGTAACACTCTTAACACAATTTAATTTAATTTAATTTAATTTAATTTAATTTAATTTAATTTAATTTAATTTAATTTAATTTAATTACAATATTCTGTGAAGACTGGAATAATGATTATATTATTTTAATAATTATCATATCATTATAATAACTATTATATAATAATAATAATTATTATTATGTTATTTTATTAATTATTTAATTTAATTTAATTGCAATGTTGTGTGAAAATTTGAATAATCATATTATTTTAATAATTGTCATATTATTATGATTATTATTATTATTATTATTATTATTATTATTTTAATATTTTTTAATAATAATTTAATTTACTTAAATTTAATTTTATTTAATTTTATTACAATGTTCTATGAAGACTGGAATAATTATTATATAATTTTAATAATTGTCATATTATTAGTATAAATAGTACATTAACTTTAATCCTTATCAAATTAAAATAAATTTAACTTGATTTAATATAATTATTTTCTTTGTTTAGTTTGATTTATTACCAATATTATCAGCATAACAGTATATAAAAATAATTTGTGATAAAATAAAACATGTTTTTCAGTAGACAATTAGATTTTAATGTTAGTACTGTGTTTTTCCTTCTTTATATCATTAAGGGTGATACAGTCCTTAAAATCCGATTTAACCAAACAGCAAAACATTTCCAATTAAATCATCTATTTACCTGCCATTTCTGTCTGTAAAACCTGTTGCCTTGAACAAAGCAACATGGCAATGTCATTTTATAACTGTTGAGTTCCCAGTCTGCTCATTTAAAACATCTCTAAATCAAACAGCCGAGGTTGTTTATCCCAGTTCCACTTCTATCTTTAAAACACAAGCTCTATTTTATCCTTTAGTCACAACGACACACACCGACGATCAAAACCAAAATATCAACACATAGCAGTTGTGTGTCAGACCTTGTAGTTGAGTTGAGCATGTTAAAAAAACATTCATGACTTCATTTTGTGCACAACACAGATGCTCAGATGTGGAGCGTTCATGAAGTTCATGGGTTTGCCATGCAGCACGGCTGTTTAAAACATGTTCAAAAGCATTCATACTCACACACTTCAGGAGGCTTTGTTGGATTAAAGGGACACGCGCACTCATACTCTTTCATAAACAACAGAAAATTACCCCATGAAGGCATGTAAAGCATAATCCCCATGAGATGCATACCAGTGTAAGAGTGATCGCAGCAGCAGCAGGCAGGAGCGCGAGATGAGAAACCCACAGAAAGAAGAAAGCCACGCTCACACAGTATTTGACACATTTCGACATTCGTTCTGCTTTTTAAAGTCAGAATTTCGAAGATTAAATGCAGTTATTTTATTCTACTTAAAGCCAACTTGAACCGGAAGTTGAGGAGACTTTTATTTTAGTATGTTGATGTACTTGCAGCTGGAATGGAATATTGAGTAGGGGGCGGGGCATGGTAACAATAAACTTTACAATAAACATTGTACATTTTGATTTCAAACGGACTACATTTATGCTGGTATTTATTTTATTGGACTTATAATCTTACATTTATATATATACATTTATATAGTATCTTGTATATCACTTTATGAATTAATATACGCTCCCATTGTAAGTTTTTGATTGTTTTTGATCAAGAACTAAACAATTTACCTCGCTTTTATGCCCATTAGTTGCATTTATTTTATGACAATTACAGGACAATATTAATAATGCTACATATTATTTACCTTAAATTGTATTTAAATTATTTGGATATTAGATGTTTAGATGTTTTTAATTCAATTTAGTTCTGATTATTTAACTATTTATTTATTGCCAGATTAAAGTATTTAAATGCTTTCATTCATTCATTCATTTTCTTTTCGGCGTAGTCCCTTTATTAATCAGGGGTCGCCACAGTGGAATGAACCACCAACTTATCCAGCATATGTTTTACGCAGCAGATGCCCTTCCAGCCGCAACCCAACACTGAGAAACACCCACACACTCTTGCACATACACTACAGATTTTTTACGGACAATTTAGGGTATCCAATTAACCTGTACCGCATGTCTTTGGACTTGTGGGGGAAACCGGAGCACCTGGAGGAAACCCACGCGAACACGGGGAGAACATGCAACCTCCACACAGAAATTCCAACTGACCCAGCCGAGGCTCAAACCAGCGACCTTCTTGCTGTGAGGCGATTGTGCTACCCACTTTATTTATTTATACTTACACATGCTTCTTATTCTAATGTCGTTGTTATTCTTATTATATTGTTATTATACTTGTTAACATTATTTAAATAAATAAACAAACCATTAAATGAATAAAAAATAATACATAAACAAACAAACAAACAAATGAATAAAAAATAAATAATGGTAAAAAAATACAGTTGATTTAGTATAATTGCATATTTATTAAATGATTTATTCTTTTATTTTTGTTATTATTTCATTCCTTCATTCAATTTTAAATAATTTACATTAATATTATATCATAAAGTTTTAATCATTTGATCTAAATGTAAAGAAGAAAATTATTACATATTTGGAAATATGTATAATACAATTTAAATTACATTTAACATAATTGTATAGTTTTCATAAACAAATAAATAAATAAATAAATAAATAAATAAATAAATAAATAAATAATAAATACATTAGATTTAATATAATTGCATATTTATTAAACGATTTATTCTTTTATTTTTGCTATTAATTCATTCCTTCATTCAACTTTAAATGATTTAACATTAATATTACAGCATAATATTATATTCATAATGTTTTGATCATTTGATCTAAATTTAAAGAAGAAAATTATTACATATTTGGAAATATGCATAATACAATCTAATTTACATTTAACATAATTGTACAGTTTTTATTTATTCATTCATTTTCTTTTCAGCTTAGTCCCTTTATTAAGCTGGGGTCACCACAGTGGAATGAACTGCCAACTTATCCAGCATATGTTTTACGCAGCAGATACCCTTCCAGCCGCAACCCATTGCTGGGAAACACCCATACATTCTCATTCACACAGATACACTACGGACAATTTAGCCTACCCAATTCACCTGTACCGCATGTCTTTGGACTGTGGGGGAAACCGGAGCACCCGGAGGAAACCCACGCGAACACAGGGAGAACATGCAAACTCCACACAGAAACGCCAACTGACCCAGTCGAGGTTCAAACCAGCGACCTTCTTGCTGTGACAGCACTACCTACTGCGCCACCACGTCGCCTTGTATAGTTTTTATTTCATTTAATATTTCATAAAAATATTATATTTAATTATATAAAATTATTCATTTTATTTAATGTGCTAACTATAATATTGAAATTGATAATAGTTTTGTAATAGTTGAATAATTTGATCTAAATTTGTAGAATCAAATGATAAAATATATAGAAATATTTACCGTAAAATATTCATATGCTTTTACAATATAATAAAATATCCCTCAATTGTTGATATCCTGTTGAACAGTTGATATCCTTCAGTTTAAAATTTAAATTAACATTACAAAAAAAAATTACAGCCTACAAAACACTAGTCAAATATTACTGTACAAATGCTTATCATGTGATTAACATCCAACATTAAGAGAACTGCATTTAGATTTGTAACTGCACAAACCGGAGTCACACCTATTCATGCACTGACTGTGTGAACGCAGCCAAAGAGAGACAGAAAGAGAGAGAGAAAGAGCACCACGACACACGGCCACAATGTGTGGGTCTATGTAATGGTGGTGAGGACGTGACGTCATGGTTGGAGCAGGCCGACACGCAGAAGAGAGGGAAAAAAAGAGGACAGATACCTACCCCGACCTGCCGCTATCTAGCTACCGACCTGAGGACTGTCCGTCTCTGAGCTCTCAGGCTCTGCTTGAGGCTCACTCGCACCCGGAGACTGCTGACAGTCTCCAGCCTGGAGGAACACAGAGGAAACAGTGGGAGAGAAAGAAGAAAAAGACTTAGGAGACAGGAAATAAGCATTTGTGAAGCTGCAGGAAAGTTAAATGCAGAGTAAACTGGTAACACTTTACAATAAGGCCTCATTAATTAAAGTGAGAATGAAAATTATGTCATCATTTACTCAACCTTTACTGTTGTAAACTGATATAAAAATACTATGGAAGTCAATGGGTTGTCCAAGTGAAGAGATTGAGATTAGTCGACTCCACAAGATTAAATTGTGTTCCAGACAAGTTTAATTCCCAAGGTAATTCAAATGTAAATTGGTAAATTGGTTAGTTTCATTGGTACAAAGTACATTTAGCTAATAGGTTCCATTTGTGAAAATTAGGTGAAGTTTCACAAACTAATTACAAGAGGAGCACGTGATATGATTGATCGCAGCTGGTCCCCCATCCACCCCATCTCCCCCTTTTCTCCTTTACCAGGGTGAGCTCTCGAGAACAAACTGATCTCGTACACACCTGACCAGGCGGGAGCCCTGGGCTCAATTATCTCAGAGCTCAGGGTTCTCTTCTCTTTTGTTTATTATGCCCATGTTGTTTCCCACTAGACTTGGGGTGTGATAGACATACCAAGGTAAAATTATGACATAAAAAAAGCTTGTTACAATATAAATAGTCAAGATTATGACATTAAAATTACAAAAAAAAATCATAATCACGAGATAAACACTTATTATGACATACAAAGTCGCAAAGATGTCAAAATCATGACATTAAATTTAAATGATGACTTCAAAAGGGCAGATTATGAGATGCATTGGAATTATGTCAAAACTATGAGATTAAAAATTGACATTTTGACACTGGCATTGATCAGATGTTTGCTTCAGCACATTTGTCATTTTTTGTCATTAATCTTTTCCTACGTGTAGGTTGAGAGCTAGTATTTAGTGCTCATTTTAGTGTTAGCAATGGTGTCAATTGTAGTATATTAATGCAGTTATTGCAGTAGTTAAAGATATATACAGTTGAGGTCAGAATTATTAACCCTCATGTTTATGTTTTTACTCAATTTCTGTTTAAAGAGAGAAGATTTTTCAACACGTTTCTAAACATAATAGTTTTAATAACTCATCTCTAATAACTGATTTATTTTTATCTTTGCCATGATGACAGTAAATAATATTTGACTAGATATTTTTCAAGACACTTCTATACAGCTTAAAGTGACATTTAAAGGCTTAACTAGGTTAATTAGGCCAGAGACCACGGAGATAGCAGCAAAAAAAAAAAAAAAAAGCATTGAAAACATGTAACGGGTGAAAGGCGTAATATGAATGTAATTTAATGCTGATGATTAACACAACAAGTTAGCTATTGTAAGTTTGTCAATGAAATATCAAGTCCCCCTCCGCACAAAAATGGAACTGTCCAATCCCGCACGTTGCACTGATCAGCGCTGTTTATAACTGGAGTTCGCAGCAGCTCTGAAAGCCAAACCAAAAGTGCTGGCCAGCAGACTATTCTGATTTGCTGGTCAAGGACATAAGTAATAAAATGTCAAACGAGTATTATAATAATAATAATAATAATAAATTATAATAATATATTACACTGGTTTAACTTGTTTTCAGCATTAAATGAAATTGGAAGTTTCATTAACATAGTCTAGCTTATAGTGTAGTAATCTTGTTTAGGCAATCGTTTGGAGTTTTACATTTTAAAGAACAAATATTTATTGCGAAATTACAAGTTTGGTTTTCAATTGGCCTCGTGAAAAAGAGAATGATTTCATATTCTAAGGGCCGGCACATCCAGAGGTGACCTAGGGCGGTAGAATAGTGAGGGCTGCGTCCTCTCTAATATTTATTATTATTATTATTATTATTATTATTATTATTATTATTATCATTATTATTATTAATAGTAATAAAAGCAACAAGGCATAATAATTTCATTTGAAACTGCATACAGTAAGTAATAAATAAATATTTAATAAATAAGTATTTAACAATTTTTTAATATTTAATAAATGCCGTCTTGATGAACAGAATTTTAATTCGATTTTTAAAAGTAATAATAATAAAAAATAAATAAACAGACCCCAAACTTTTGACCGGTAGTGTAGATCAGTGGGTTAGTTTATTAAAATAATTTAATGTGCGTGTTGAATATAATAGACGTTTGTTCATAGGCGGTGCTTTTGTTAAAACCTCTTCTTGGTCGGTCGCAAATCTTTTTAAATGCATTAAAGGGCAGCGCATATATTAGCCTTACTCTGGAGTTTGTTCACCCTCTGCCTATGTCAACTAGGCAGGTTAGGGTAATTAGGCAAGTTATTGTATAACGATGGTTTGTTCTGTAGACTATCAGAAAAGAAGTATAGCTTAAAGGGGCTAATAATTTTGACCTTAAAATGTTTTTTAAAAAAATTAAAAACTGCTTTTATTCTATCTGAAATAAAACAAATAAGACTTTCTCCAGAAGAAAAAATATTATCAGACATACTGTGAAAAATTTCCTGCTCTATGAAACATAATTTGGGAAATATTTAAAAAGTAAAAATAAATTCAAAGTGGGCGAATAATTACGACTTCAACTGTATATATATATATATATATATATATATATATATATATATATATATATATATATATATATATATATATATATATATATATATATATATATATATATAGCGTATAGTGTATATACAGCAGTGGTGTAGTGCTTACTATACGCACGTATACTCAGTATGGTTACTTTTTTCCATGAGCTGTTTGGGTATTACCACTTCTGAGGATCAATAATTGCATATACCCTCAGTATACTCACTTATTTTTCTGATTAAACTTCCCTGATTTTAGTGTATTATTTTTAATTCTTCCTTAAAAATGGAAATGTGTGTATCCATGCATTTTTCTTTGTTTACCCCAAAAGGATCTGTACCTGATCCGCCCTAAAATGAAAATCCTAAAATCGCCCTCGTACAACAGTATTTCACATTTGTCTTAATCATGCCTACCGCTACAGGGAACAACACTATATGTAACACTAAAAATGATGAGGCGAAACTACTCATTTAAAAGGGTATATAATAGTATATAATAGTATATAATAGCGACAACAGAGCATGCACGAATGTGACAATCAAAAATAATGGCTGATTGATGTTTAAAGGAACCTATTAAATGTAAAGTAATAAGCCAGTAACGAAAGTAAGTAAAAAAGCTGTCTTTCCATGTATGCACAGGCCCTATTGAGTTCACTTAAATAAAAGTGAACTAAATTGTTGTAACTATCTTGATTGACTCTTTTTTTTCAGTTTTAAAATGATTATATAAGCTACATACTGTATACATACAACCAATTGCCAAGGCTATCTTATATATATATATATATATATATATATATATATATATATATATATATATATATATATATATATATATATATATATATATATATATATATATATATATATGAAGTGAAGAAATGACGAAAGACAATGTTCTACTGAAACAAAGAAACATTGTCTTTCGTCATTTCTTTGCCTACTTTCATTTAAAATTTGGGTGGGGTGTAATAGTACACCACCTTTTGGGACTATAAAGGGATTAAAACATGCCTGTGACTACTTTAGCTAAGATTTTATGTGAATATAATTAATTTCAGCCAATCAAGTCAAGTTTTCAAGAGCCAATAGTTTAATTTAATTTTCTAAAGCCATGTTAATAACATTTAATGTCATGTAACTAATATAATGTTAAACAATTACCAAGTGCTAACAACTGAAACCTTCGTGTAAAGTTTTGCCAGTAAATGTGGATGTGCATCTAAGGCCACAGAAGCATAGGCAGTGCTTTAAATGTGCAAAATGAGAAAACGTATCAAACCATCCATCCATCTATTCATTCACGCATTTATTAATCCACCCACACACTGATGTATTCATAAGTTACCGCACGCTTGTGCCCATTACTGAAGCTGTGAAAACCACTGTGTTAGAAAGGCTCCTGTATTGTGCTCCTGCATGAAAGGCTTTGGACGAAAGCATTTTGGATTTTTATGAATATTCCCTCTGGGGCTGCACTCCAAACACCTCATCGCAGTGTGTGTGTGGGTGTGAGTGAGTGATTGTGGAGCCCAATGCCATTGCAGCTAGAGTGGACACACATGCAGATGCGCACAAGCATAAGCACGCACACACGCACACACGCACACACGCACACACACACACACGCGCACACACACACACACACACACACACACACACACACACACACACACACACTCTCTAATTAAACTTTTTGTTCGGCTGCAATATAAAAGAAAGGAGAAAAAGCACTAGTCGGGTTTCCATGGCATTTACTGATGAGTCATATTTGATGGAGATCAGGAGTGTGTGTGTGTGTGTGTGTGTGTGTGTGTGTGTGTGTGTGTGTGTAAAATACAGTGGACGTCATCACTCAAGCAGCCTTTGAAATTATAGTTCATTTAAAATGACATACTTCTCACCATTTATGTATGAATATATATTTTGAGGAATGTTGATAGTTAAACAGTTTTCATTCCTATTGACTTCTTATTTAATTTTGCTCATGGGTTATCCCATATTAGTCTCTGTACAAATGAAATGCTAGTAAAATTTCTACATTGATGTTTTCTGCACCATATTTAGTGTAACAGAATTACTTAAAAATGAACACATTTGGATCTACACTCACTGGCCACTTTATTAGGTACAGATCTGCCTTAATCCTTCTGGGCAGAGATTCAACAAGGTGCTGGAAATATTCCTCAGAGATTTTGCTCCATATTGACATGATCGCATCACGCAGTTGCTGCAGGTTTGTCGGCTGCAAATCCATGATGTGAATCTCCCGTTCACATTCCAAAGCTGCTCTATTGGATTGAGTTCTGGGGACTGTGGAGGCCATTTGAGTACATTGAATTCATTGTCATGTTCAAGAAAGCAGTCTGAGATGATTCATGCTTTATGACATGGTGCGTTATCCTGCTGGAAGTAGCCATCAGAAGATGAGTACACTGTGGTCATAAAGGGATGGACATGGTTCGTAACAATCCTCAGGTAGGCTGTGGTGTTGACAAGATGCTCAATTGGTACTAACGAGCCCAAAGTGTGCCAAGAAAATATCCCCCAGATCATTACACCACCACCAGGAGCCTGAACCGTTGATACAAGGCAGCATGGATCCATGCTTTCATGTTGTTGATGCCAAATTCTGACCCGACCATCCGAATGTCACAGCAGAAATGGAGACTCATCAGACCAGGCAATGTTTCTCCAATCTTCTGTCTAATTTTGGTGAGCCTGTGTGAATTGTAGCCTCAGTTTCCTGTTCTTAGCTGACAGGAGTGGCACCCGGTGTGGTCTTCTGCTGCTGTAGCCCATCTGCTTCAAGGTTGGACATGTTGTGCATTTAGAGATGTTCTTCTGCAGACCTCGGTTGTAATGAGTGGTTATTTGAGTTACTGTTGCCCATTTTTTTATCACTGGTAACATTTTCTCTTTTTCGCACCATTCCCTGTAAACCCTAGAGATGGTTGTGCGAGAAAATCCCAAAGATCAGCAGTTTCTGAAATACTCAGAGCAGCCCGTCTGGCATCAAGAACCATGCCACATTCAGAGTCACTTATATCACCTTTCTTCCCCATTGTGATGATCGTCTTGACCATGTCTACATGCCTAAACAAGCACTTGGACACATGGTCAGTGTACCTAATAAAGTGGGCGGTTAGTGTATATACCAGCCTGATCTCATGAGAAAACATAAGTATTTTACGTTTTGTCAGTTTAGTGGCTAATTCGTACAAATTCGTACAAGTTCAGTCGTACGAAATTGTACGATTTTAAAAAGGAGGCGTGGCACCTAACCCCACCCCTAAACCAACCGTCATTGGGGGATGAGCAAATCGTACTAAATTGTACGAATTAGATTGTACGAATTCATTCGAATTAGCCACTATATTGTGTATGACAGTTAAAAGTATCACACACCAGACACGCAGACATTCGCGTGATATTTAACATGAAACTAATCAGATGGCGCTCTGTGGGATGGCAGAGAAATTAACAGTGTCCTGAGTCGTGGCTGGGCACCGCGGACAGCCGCCGACTTACGGCGCCGGTGTGTGTACCCTGATAGAAACCTATGTTTAGAATTTTGAAATGTATGGCGATAGGTGGCATGCCACCGAGCGGCGCTTCTGGTGTGCGACCTGCTTTAGGCACCAAAATGATTAATTAAACCAACCGTCATTGGGGGATGAGCAAATCGTACTAAATTGTACGAATTAGATTGTACGAATTCATACGAATTAGCCACTATATTGTGTATTGTTGTATATACAATATATCTATACGAGTCCATACAAACAGAAGCTGTTCAGTAACCAACATTATTCAAAACGTCTTTTTTTTGTTCTATGACATTAAGCTTTTTACTTTTGGACCAAACTGGCGGCATGTAAAATAATGACAACATTGAAATTTGATGTTATTCATAATGTCATGAACTTAAGAACCGAATTGATCCAAACTGTGAATGAATCATTTAAACTGCCCTAAATGATTCACTGACAAAGCTCAAAAGAACGTAAACCGTGATCATAAACCATATTCACAGAGAACAAGCTGAGGATTAATGATTAATTTGTGTTTAGGATGTTTTTACCCACGAAATGTACAGTCTTTGTAGCAAAAAATTAAATAAGTAAACTAGTCCAGCCTTTCGGACTAATCTTTTTTTCGAGGTGCTACATTCTTTATGAGCTCATAATGCACTTGATAAATATTACATTACAAATCTTAATATTAAAAGTAGACTTAGACTTACTTTAATACTTTTCATCAAGTTATGTAATATGCATTTATATTTTAACAATATCAATCATGCAAGTCTGCAATGTGTGTGATCTAAAGTGAAATATATCTGTGCAATTAATAAGGTCATAAGGATGATCTTGATAGTTCTCTAAGTTCAATTATTCCACAAATGGCCCCCAAAATGTAGAAGACACACACACACACACACACACACACACACACACACACACACACACACATGCAAAAAAAATATGATAATCCATGAGAAATTGGCTCATCTGGTGATACTTCAACATACTGTATTTTAATAAAGCAGAAGACATTCATGACTGATTGTGTTCTGCTGTATCTTCAGTGCTAATAAAAAAACCTAAACGTGAACTTTTAACATATTTTATGCAATAAAATGTATTTTTGGGATCAAATTTGAGCATGTTTGTGAATTGGAATGTGGATGTTCTCAGTATAACTAAAAGTAGTGATCAAAAACATACATTCTGCCATATAGATGCAAATAAATACATACATTTTGATGTTCATTTAAAGGGAGACACTGCATGCAAAAGAAACACACACGCACGCACGCACACACAACAACACACACATTTTAAAGGGCACATAGTTTACCTCTTTTTTATGATTTAATATTAATATTATGGTTCTTCTGAGTGTGTCAGTTTAGGTTCAGATTAAAACACAATTCAGATTTTTTATTATAATGTGTTAAAAAGTGTCATGTTGGGGGCGTGTCCACAGTTCGCTGATTTAGGGGTGTGTTGCTTCACATGTAAATTAGTTTCGGCTTCCCGTCCAACGTAACAAGGGGCGGGGCCATGAGCTCACCCGCTCTGTGTTTGGGCAGACTGAGAGAAGGAGCAGGAGTGAGAGGATCAGCAATCAGTCGTACATATACGACTCAGACACAGACCAAGCAGAGAGTACAAAATCATTTGTGTCTTTGTATATTTTTACAGCCAACTGTGTGCTAGTTTCAAGTACCGAGCTTGTACACCGAGACTAAAAACCACGCACACTGAATTAACTTTGACTGAGGCATGGGATGCGTAGCTCGAAGCCGCGACACGGCACACCAGACACTCTCTGTGGCGCGGCAGAAACATGAAGTGTCCCGAATCGTCGCGCCGTTGTGTGTACCCTGATAGAAACCTATGTTTAGAATTCTAAAACGCATGGCACAGCGTCAGGTGTAGCAGCACCTAGTTAAGAACACAGGGAGCTTCTGGGACCGCGAGAAATGCAAACGGCTGAAGTATAAGGTAGACTCAATGAGAAGTACACATGTTTGCAAACCCACCTAAAGATACAACCAATAATTCCGATTAGAGCGATGATGTGGAGAATATTGATCTTGTGTTGAGCCCAATGAGCCTTGCATCTAAAAATAGAGCTAGAGTGTTCCTTTAGTGATATCGCTTCGACTCACGCTGAAAATGGCGGACGTGAATCAACAAACTGAGGATATGATGACGCGCCTGTCAATCAATATTGGTGGGCGGGGGGACCGCACTCCTACGTCAGGTAGCGGTCGGTTTGAAAACCGCTCCAATTGGTCCACCGTTTTTTATGTTGTTAAATTGAAAAAAAAAAGCACTGGGTGTGCTTATATCACCCCAATATGACGGTCTGTACACCATACATGCACATATGTCTGTCCAAACAGCTTGAAAAGTAGATTTTTTACCATAGGTGCCCTTTAAAGGCTATCTCAAAATGAGTTTTTTTTCTACTCTTTCTACTCTTTTTTCCACTGAGCTGTGAATCTCCACTTCAACACTTACATAAACCAAACTTTACAGTTTTCTTCATATGTATATTTAACAGAAGGATATGCTCATACATAATTCAATAATAACAAACTGATTATATATTGTATAATACTGTATTACACAAAAAACTGTGAATATATATATATATATATATATATATATATATATATATATATATATATATATATATATATATATATATATATATATATATATTTCTGCCTTTATATACAGTATACAAATATACCATATACTAATATACAGTGATAAAAAGAGATATCCAAAATGCCTTCCATAAAATCCTTTGACTTTAATGTTGCAAATTACCACATAGCTGATTTATTATTTTTATTAAAGATGTAAATTTTGGCCACAGTCATCTGTTATTTACTCCAGAGCAAATAGATTTGACTGCAATGTTAAGTTTAGCCTAATGCTGAATGAAAACTTTGTTATTCTTTTGTCTGATTTACTTGTCTTTATATTGTTGTTTACTAAATGTTATTGATCGATTAATTCATTTGATATAAATTGCAGTAATATTTGCTAAAACATATTTTTGTAGCACAATTTTTGTAGTAATTTAACACGACTTGAACAAATAAATTAATGTTACATTGTTCCGCCACAAGATGGCGACAGATACAGCACAATGAGCCGGAGGGTACAGACGATGTTCTCATTGTTATGTAAATTTTAAAACTAAAGCTGGACAAATCAGTATAGAACAGGTAAGTAAACGTTACATTCTAAGTCAATCTCTCTCTTTGTATTTTATATAGCTGTATTTATACCATAGTAATCTAGTAGTGATTTGCTCTGCCTTTTTCTTGGTTATTTTTTGTTAAATTGTGAGAGATCTCATGCCGTTCAATCTTATATTGCCTAAATGTGAGCAAAATCATCTGTTTTGTCATCACTTTAGACTACAGAATCATTTAAATACTAGTTCTAAAGTGACGTTGCCAAATTAGCAACGGTTTCTAATGTGCTGAAAGAATGGCAGAAGAAAGTAGTTCCTCATACAAAAGGGTTGTTGGGACTCTCCGTGTTTGCTTTTCTTTTTTATACACACGATTACACCATCAAACTCGTAGCAGTGCGATATGGTTGTATATCGTCACTGGTGGGACACTAAAGCAGGTCGCACACCAGAAGCTCCGCTCGGCGCCGCGACACGGTGCGCACATGACAGTTAAAGGTATCACACACCAGATGCAGACATTCACATGATATTTAATATGAAACTAATCAGATGGCGCTCTGTGGCATGGCAGAGAAATGAACAGTGTCCTGAGTCGTGGCTGGGCGATTTTACGGCGCCGGTGTGTGTACCCTGATAGAAGCCTATGTTTAGAATTCTGACTTGTATGGCGCTACGCAGCTTTTGGTGTGCGACCTGCTTTAGGCACTCAGCCTGCGGCCTAGAACCAACGCACGCCTCCTACCAGTGCCAATATACAACCATATCGCACTGCTATGAGTGTGATATTGCTCATATATACACATACACACACCCCTATTCCTACCTAAAACATAAACTACTACCTTATTAGCAGTATTTTAAGCTAAAAGTCTTAGTTAATGCTTTGTGAATAGCATAAATTGTGACAAAATAACACCTTTCAACTGGGTAAGTATGATTATAAATATCAGTTAATTTTATTTTTACCTGATTCACTTGCAGTGGACAAATATCCATGTATCTGTCAAGTTCGATTGGACATTGAACCCATAAAAACTACATTTCCCACAATGCCATTCCACATTACTTACAGCATCCTCCTCTCCACTCCGACTAGGGCTGCCCTCTGCTTCACCAAAAGAGTCATCGGTGGGAGGGTCACTGGCGTGGGACGAGGACTTTGATGGAGAACTCTGCCGAGGGGCCGGGGTGGGTGCTGTGAAGAGGAAAACCACAGAATTACGGTCAGGAATGGGCCAAACTGAGCAAATCTTACACTTGTTTATTGCTTTAGCAGATTTAAAGCATGTGTTTGGTCCGCTGGGGATATAATAGCTGAATATCTGTTGCAGTCTGACAGGAAGTGCTTTAAAATATTCACACTTACATTAAAAGAAGCGTACATGTGATCAAATATACATGAAACAATGTCTCTTTTTCGGGCTCATGCAACCTTAAACAAGCTTGAGGAAAATGTTCACTTTCGCAGTGCAGTATAGTGAACGCTTCACGGTTGTTGCGTTTTGAAATCACCTTTATGCTCATGTATTTAATGTAGCTATTCTTGTTTAAAGCTTAACATTGGTCTTGTTCTGCTTGGTCTCAATGGATGTATGCAACCATGCCCTATTTTTTACTTTGACATACTTCTAGGGGAGAGTATTTAGATTTTTTTTGGACAAACAAGTCAACAGTGTGATTAAACTTCTGTATTTTAGCCCAAATACTGTCAGAGAGATTTTAAAAAAAAGTTTTATTGATGCTATCTACCCACAACATACAACCGATTTAAGTTGTGACTTTAGTGTAGGTCAGGGAAAAGTAAAGTTTGTTTACTGATGTAGACAAGGGATGTAACACACGTGCATCAAAATTCCTTATTGACGCTGAATATAAATATGTCTATCACGAAGGGACTGCCTGTGTAATTTGTTGCGGCATTCAGTTGATATTTAACATTGAAACATACTTGAAACATGTTTCTATCGGATTGTAATGTTTTATTTTATTTATTTATTTTTTTATGCAAACTAGTCATGATTGGTGTGACTAAACATCTGGTTTGGAGTAACAAACCTGATAGAAAACATTAAATTACACTATTATTATTTTATTTATCCCGGACGAGCCCCCAGTTCGGTGTTTTGACTGTGGTCTTGGTCTGGGAAAAATAACATCAACAATTTTGTTCACGCTATGTTTTCATGCTAGTGCTTGCCAAAACGGTAAAAATGGAAATAATAATAATAATAATAATAATAATAATAATAATAATAATAATAATTTTTGAATAGATTACCATTAACCAAAAAGGGGTATTTTTTTTTATTTAATTGATTTTTTTTTGTTTTTATTTGTTTGTTTGTTTAGTTTTATATATATATATATATATATATATATATATATATATATATATATATATATATATATATATATATATATATATATATATATATCCTTTTATTTTATATCATTCGTAAATGTAGCAAGGTTATTGTTGTAAAAAAATCCATGCAAAGTGTTGTACTGTATTTCAATGTGTACAAACTGAACATTTTAATAAAAATATAATAATAATAATAATAATAATAATAATAATAATAATAATAATAATAATAATAAATACATGTAAAAGGATCAAAGTTCATTACTGACAACTGATACATATGTATGTCATGTAAGGACTGCTTGTGTGAAAACATGCAATGATTAAATAAATTCACAATCCCACCTAATCCATTTAACAATAAATAAATAAATAAATAAATAAATAAATAAATAAATAAATAAATAAATAAATAAATAAAGTTGAAACTGGAGCAATATGTTCTTATGAGCTTTCACGCAATCTAATCATGGTCAGTGTGGCTTAAATTCTGGTTTTGAGCACCAACCCTGCCAGAAAAAATGTTAAAATACAAGTTTTATTTTTTTATTCATCCCGGACGAGCCCCCGGTTGAGGTTTTGTCCTTTGTCTAGGTCAGAGGAAAATAATATATACATAGTTTGATCATACCTAATACACACAAATTTTCTTAGGCGTGTATTTGCCTTGAAACTGGATTTGTTTCTAGCGGAGCTCATTTGGTTTTGTACAAACTAGTCATGATAAGTATGTCTAAACCTCTGCATCTGGGCTCAAAACCTGTCAGAAAATGTCCTGTGTGAATGAAGTCTCTTATTGACACCTAATAAATGAGCATGTGTCTCACGGAGGGAGCGCTTGTGTGCAAACGTGCGACGTTCCATCGCAGCAATAATTAGCACTACAGGAGCGCGAGGATCCAAACAGGCCCAACACACAGCGCTGGGCTCCCGAGAGATCAGCGATAATTACTTTGCTCGCCAGAAGCACAGCTGGGCCTGCGACTGACTCTCTCGTTCCCCCGCCGCCGTTCCCCACCGCAGTACTAATTGTCATTTTCACGCTGACTAAAGACAATGCCTTCTGGGCAACAGCATCAAAGCCCACCTTTCAACCTCTGAGTGAAAAAGGATGTGTTGATGAAAGACGGGATGAGGTGCGAGTTTGAAGTTCTGTAGTCGGAAAAGGATAAAGCCTGTCTAGCCGTGTCAGCACTCTTAAGGGCTTACCATGAGAAAGAAAGGCATGTGGTGCGATATCAACTTCTTCTATGTGGGATTCGCTTTCTTTGTTGATGTATTTAGGGTCCATGGAGCTACAGGATAATGTGATTCAGTTGGTCCTGAAACAGCTTTTCTAATATAAAACCATATCCCTAAACCTAGGCTCACTGGAAAAAGATATATACATATATAAAGGGGCAGCATATAAACAACAAGTTTATTCCTCTTCATGCAAACTACGATTAAGACACAGTTTGTCAGTTAATAAAGGATCAATTCCTCACAGTTTATTGGTTTCTGAGAAAATTAAACTTGCTCTTTAGTGCCACACGGTGGACATTTCAGTTTAAAACTGCTTGTGCAAGAAGTAATGTATTAAATGAATGTTTATTCACCCTGGGCTTGTCTTTAAAAAGTCTTGATCAAAATTAATAGCTTCAGAAAAGGATTTGAGGCCAGATTAGACTTTATTGAACACAACAAAGCCAAATTGGGTCAGCAGGGGCCAACTTTGGCTGCCCCTCACAGATAAACCTATTTGATATTTTTCTCATTTTGTTTAACATTTTCCTTTAACATTTTTCATTTTGGTATGTGAAAGTTGAAGAAACTGACTCTGGAAACTCAGGAGACTGTGTTTAGCATGCTAGCCCATATGGAAATGTTGTCTATGCGTTTAGCATGTTATCCCATATGAAAAAGTTGTCTGCACAATTAGCACCCTGCTGAAAAATCCAGCTTAAACCAGCCTAGGCTGGTTGGCTGGTTTTAGCTGGTTGACCAGCCTGGTTTTAGAGGGGTTTTGGCCATTTCCAGGCTGGTTTTCAGCCATTTCCAGCCTGGTCTTAGCTGGTCAGGCTGGAAAATGACCAGCTAAATCCAGCTAAAACCAGCTTGACCAGCCTGGTTTAAGCTAGACATAGCTGGTTTTGGCTGGGCTTCCAGCCTGGCAAGGTGGTCAAGCTGGTTTTAGCTGGTCATTTTCCAGCCTGACCAGCTAAGACCAGGCTGGAAATGGCTGGAAACCAGCCTGGAAATGGCCAAAACCTCTCTAAAACCAGGCTGGTCAACCAGCTAAAACCAGCCAACCAGCCTAGGCTGGTTTAAGCTGTTTTTTTCAGTAGGGCATGTTAGCCGATATGGAAATGTCTGCGCAATTAGCATGTTAGCCCATATGGAAATGTCTGCCCAATTAGCATGTTAGCCCATATGGAAATGTTGTCAGTGTTTAGCATGTTAACCTATATGGAAATGTTGGCTGTACGTTTAGAATGCTAACCCATATGCAAACGTTGTCTGTGTGTTTAGCATGTTAGCCCATATGAAAATACAGTCTGTGCATTTAGATTGTTAGCCTATATGGAAATGTTGGCTGTATGTTTTTAGCCCATATGGAAATGTTGGCTGTAAATTTTGAATGCTAAAGATATGGAAACGTCTGTATGTTTAGCAAGTTAGCTCATATGGAAACGTTGTCTGTGTGTTTAGCATGTTAACCTATATGAAAATATTGTCTGTGCGCTTAGAATGTTAGCCCATATATTGAAATGTTGGCTGTACGTTTAGAATGGTAACCTTTATGGAAACATTGTCTTTGCAATTAGCATGTTAGCCCATATGAAAATGTTGTCCATTTTTAGCATGTTAACCCATACTGAAATGTTGGCTGTAAGTTTAGAATGCTAAGCCACATGGAAATGCTGTCTGTGTGTTTAGCATGTTACCCTATTTGGAATTGTTGTCTGTGTTTAGCATGTTACCACATACAGGTATGGAAAAGTTGTCTGTGTGTTTAGCACGTTAGCCCATATGAAAATATTGTCTGTGCATTTAGAACGTTAGCCCATATGGAAATGTTGGCTATAAATTTAGAATGCTAACCCATATGGAAACGTTGTCTGTGTGTTTAGCATGTCACCCTATATGAACATTTTGTCTGTGTGTTTAGCATGTTACCCCAATTGGAACTGTTGTCTGTGTTTACCATGTTAGCCCACATTGAAATGCTTTCTGTGTGTTTAGCATGTTAGCCCATATGGAAATGATGCCTGTGCATTTAGCATATAGAAATATTGTCTGTGCAATTAGCATATTAGCCCATATGTAAAAGTAAAACATTCTCCTGTTAATTTCATTGGCAGTAAATCCAAACGTGAGTGTGAAATCTGGCATACGCAAAGTTTTTGTGCATATGTAGCGTTGATACATGAGTCCCCTGGTGCAGTTACAATCTGAGCTACACGCAATGCTTTTTAAAGGGCTCACCTAACACCAAACAAATTGGCTATTACATCTCCAGCCTTGTCTTCATGTTTCAGTTGAAAATATGTCACACAATCAACAAAAATGCACATTTCAAAGCATTTTACGAGAGCGTTAATGATAGCATGTGTGTCTTAGATGCCACAGAATGATTGATCACAAAACAATGCGTAGTCTGGCATATTTAGTACAATCACATGTCAAGATTTTATCAAGACAACATTGCACAATCTGACAGAGTGAATGAAGTAACCAACAACAAAGTTTGTGTAGTCTGAACGGGGCTTAAATCTGTATTAGTTTGTAGGGTAACAGACTCTGCTTGAGGTAACCCTACTGAAAAAAACAGCTTAAACCAGCCTAGGCCAGCCTGGTTTTAGAGGGGTTTTGGCCATTTCCAGGCTGGTTTCCAGCCATTTCCAGCCTGGTCTTAGATGGCCAGGCTGGGTGATGACCAGCTAAAACCAGCTTGACCAGCCTAGCCAGGCTGGGAGCCCAGCCAAAACCAGGCTGGTCAAGCTGATTTTGGCTGGATTTAGCTGGTCATTTTCCAACCTTACCTGCTAAGATCAGGCTGGAAATGGCTGGAGACCTGGCTGGATTTTCCTGAAATCTGTTTGGGTAAACTTGTAAGATGTGTGGATGTGTGATCAGCTCACACATTCCTTTTTGATTTACTCAGAAACTGATTTCGAATTGTATGCAGTGAAATAAGGAAAACTGCAGCTCATTAAAGATACAGACCGAGTTCTAAGATTTATTCAACCACATATTAAGTAATTAAGACATCAGTAACCGATTAATTGAGGGTCTTGAAGCCTTTTCTTCAAAACGTATAGTACATGTCAACAATGCTGAAGTTGTAGGTTCATAATGCAACCGAATGCAGTGTTTTAACCTAATACCCAAATTTCTACATATACAACCCCAGCCTCCATGTTGAAACTAGAGTATAAATGCCACTACTTACGTGAGTTGGTGGAGGGTGTGGTGGAGGTGACGGGCGTGAGGTTCATCTGCGAGATATCGAAGTCGTCACAGTCATCCGTGTCTTGCGCCATTCCCACTCTGCTGAAGTAGCTGGTGAAAGCGTCTGTGGTGCAGGATAGGCTAGGCTGCTCGCCCTTTCTGGCAGGCATGGCCGGTGGCTTTGCCATCTGGAATTCCTTAAACATCTCCTTGCTCATCTTTGCTTGTCTCTGCAGTGTGCGCTCTCCATGCTGCGGACTGGAGGCCGTGGAGGCAGAGGTTCCTGCCACGGCTCCACCCATGGCCGCCGTGGGCGTCTCGCAGGACGCTGGCACTGCCATTGGAGCCAGTGTCTGAAACATGGCAGCAGGAAGTGGCCCTACTGTCTGGGCAGGCATGAAAGCGGCAGGAGAAAAGTGAGCCCCAGCCATTGCAGCCCACTGCTGCTGGGTGGCAGGGAAAAGGTTGGCTTGACCCCATATTAGAGGCTGAGTGCCTGGTAAGACCTGCGCAACTTGCACTGGGGATTGGACGCCAAACGCTAATGGAGCCTGAGCAGCAAACTGTTGCTGCGCCCACGCAGGTGGCACGGCTCCCATCGTCACATAACCTAACAGACAGAGACAAGAAGACTTTAGGTTCACAACATTATCAAATGGGATTTTCATGCCAAGATGCTCTGGGAAAGAACAGAAAAGACTGACTGACTGAGCCTGGTTTCTCCTAAGGTTTTTTTCCCCTCTATTTCTGTCACTCAATGAAGGCTGATTTCCTTCCCACTGTAAAATATGGCTTACTTAAGCTCTTAAACATGTTCTATGCAGAGTGAGCATAAGGATTTACACCAAATACGATTGACACTAAATTACACTAAATAACACTTGATCCCTTCTAAAAGACATGAAAATAAGATCCATGTGTGTGTGTTTGGAGGTGTGGGGGCAAATAGTTTGCATCATAATTATGATTAATAAATACTAGACCATCTATATATAGACCATCTAGGTCTATATACTAGACCTGCCTAATATATTAATATATACTAGCCAGATCTAGTCTACCGATGAAAACTTCAAGTGTTCAAAAGACCTTCTGTACAGTAAATGATGTGTCTGTATCTGCATATACAACCTAAAAGTAAATTCAAATGCTGTTTCAGATATGTTGTCTTTAGATATGTTGTCTTTAAAAAAAAGCACATATCTGTTTATTCCAAATATACTGAAAATAAGTTTGATTAATTAACAGCGTTCAGAAAAAAGAGTAATGTATTACAACCTTAAACATAATTTAATCTTCAGACATGTCTATCAAACTTTCAAAAACCGTGGTGAAAAAACTTTGCTCTTCTGCTAGCCGGACACAGTGAGGTAACTGCACACCATTGTGGACAGTCTAGTAACTCGTAAACAAATATAGGCTTTATTACAAAAAATAAATATAATAAATCATATTTTTAGGGTAATGGCATCATTAAATATGATGACAGACATTCAAAGCGTAATTTTTAGATCCCAATAATAGCTTTGAAAGTAAATATGAGGTAACAAATATTAAATTTGCTTCAGTCTTATGTGAACATTAAATTGACTGCTATGGCCATTCTAGTAATTCCAGTGTTAACTGATAAAATGTGAAAGTCAATGTATACTTCACTTTTTTATGTGTTGTATGCTAGTGTGCACAGCCTTTCAAATTGTATTTGCGAAAATACATGCTTTCAACACACCCATGCCAAGTGTCTATGCTGTTTTCAGCTGTTTTTTTTTCTTTTTGAGAAATTAAAAATGTGTCATTTTTGTTTTAAACAGAGTTGCGGATATATTTATTCCCCTCAAGCAAGTATTCATCAACATTAACAGTATCTACTGTCCTCAGTAGTTTGTTTTTGTGCTTGTTTTGTCTCTGACAGTGAAACAAAGACTTGAGGACAAACTAAGAAGTGCAAAAACTATTGAAGCATTGTAAAAATTGTACACATGGTTTGAAAGACCAGGCTGTGTGCAGTTTCACATCACACCCTACAATCTATGAAAAACATTTTTTCAAAATCTGTCATTGTGGCCAGGGGCATATCAGGCAATTTAAAAGTGGGGGGACGGCTGTATGAGATCATACGTTCATATAATTGTTAATCACCTGTTTCTAAATGGTCTGTCTCTAAAAGTGAGGGGGACGCATCCCCCCGTCCCCCCCTGGCTGCTACGCCCCTGATTGTGGCATTCTCAAAGGTACATATTAATACTCAAGAAGAACAAATGTGTACCTCATAGTATCTACACTCTCAGAAATAAAGGTACAGGAGCTGTCACTGGGGCAGTATCTTTTTAAAAGGTACAAATTTGTACCTGAAGGGTCCATAATGGTACCTCAAAGGTACTTTTTAGGTACATTTGGACACTGATATGCACCTTCGAGGTACCACTGTGGACCCTTTGGGTACAAATATGTATCTTTTGAAAAGGTACTGCCCCAGTGACAGCTCCTGTACCTTTATTTCTGAGAGTGTACACTGTTGGTACACAAAAGTGTACCCTAAAGGTACTAATATCCACCTGTATGGTACAAGTGTACCTTCCCAGTGACAGATTTAGTATCTTTATTTGTGTAGTGTGTAGTAGTGTTCACTTAAAATCCAAAGTATACTTAGCGATTTACTAAACCGATTTACAGGAAAACTAACATTTGACATTATGAAACTAGTTTAGTGTTGTATCAAAGACTGTAGAATACACAACACATGTCACTCATATAGTTTTGAATGGAGAAATCTGTAACAAGCAATATAGTGAATGAAGCCCCGCCTAATAGTGCAGCAGCTAATCATCGATTGATATAAACTGACAATTCTCCTGAGGAGTAGCTTGGACCAGACGTGTGGTTTTACAACAGTTTCTGTGGTCAACAAATGCACTGGAATCTCAGCAAATACTTGCTTCGCAGACATAAGAAATATATCCACATAAAGCTTGAAATCTCTCTTAAATGAACTACATTTGAAACAAAAGCTTTTTGGTTTTGTAATCTGTATGAAATGAACGCGAGGTACAGCCCGGCCTGTCAAACGCACATCACATGACAGCAACTACTCAAACTCGTAAACAAAGAGTCGCTGTCATTTCTGGAGGAGATTCACCATCAAGACCAAGTTGTGAGTTACTTCAGAAGACTAGCTTGATGCGTTCTCTGACAAAGCATTATCCAGAGGATGATAATGCGTAGAACGCTCATAAATGAGGTTGGTGTCGTGATCTTGTTTCTTTCAAGTGCGCATGCACATTAGCTCGGACAACCTGAAAGCAGATTTTGTTTGATTCGAAACGAATAGTATGAGAGAGATGCTGTTTAATTTTATTGGTGATTCCAAATATGTAATGTAATCGTAAGCTTGGCAAACAGTTTGGAGAATTTCCCCATTCATCACTACCCGATCGAATTCGATCCAAGACCAACGACGAGATGATCCCAAGGTTTCCATATCCTGGACCAGGCCGTATCCTGAGCAGCTACTGTGATGGTCATGGAAGAGTGGAGAACATGAGACTGATTCCTGTGACGCTCCATAGACAGACGAGTCTTCGCTGAGGCCGGCTTCCAGCCTCCGCCACTGAGACTGCAGCTCTGCACGAGACGTTTGGCCAGCGGAGAAATTAAAATGGTCGTGCCCAACTGAGCCTGGTTTCTCTCAAGGTTTTTTTTCTTCACTTCCGCCATTAGTGAATTTTTTCCCTCTCCGCTGTCGCCACTGGCTTGCATGGTTCGGGATCTATAGAGCTGCGCATCATTGGATTTGCTCTTCAATATTTGGACTCTCAGTAGTGATTATTAAACCACACTGAACTGAGCTCAACTGAACTGAACTTAAACACTACAAACTAAACTACACTGTTCCAATTTACTATGACCTTTTATGTGAAGCTGCTTTGACACAATCTACATCGTATAAGCGCTAATAAAGGTGAATTGAATTGAATTGAACTACCCGAGAGGCGTTTCAAAGATGGCCGCTGAGTGAAATGACTTGCATTTAAAGGACTTTGGTTGTACTCTAAAGCATTAAACTCAAATGTAAATTTCTATTACTCTTATATTCCTATGTTTTTGAAATATTCTATATTTAACAGAATGCAGTACAAATAAAGATGAGCAGAAAACACGGTTAAGAAGTGTGTGCTGTAACCTTTAGCATTCAGTAAAGGACCTTCAGTCTCCAGTCATTGATCTCCTGACGACTGGAGTAAAATGACCTAGATTTTCATAATGAAAAAGGTCTTTATGGCTCAGATGAACTATTGTAATTACTGCTCACAATAGGCCCGGGCTTAATGAATAGCAACGCCCTTTAAAAGAGGCCATTACAACAGTCTCACTCATATCACAGCCAGGCTTATTTCATTACACATCTCGCTCTTTCTTTCCGGTGAGTAACGCTGATTCCAATAATAAAAGGCCAAATGGTATCTTATCTGTCTGACATGCCACACACGCAGCAGGAGCGTGTCCTGAATATAGCCAATAGTGAACAACCAAACAAGATTGCTCAAGTTGGGACCTTCCTGTAGCTTATGAAATGAAATGAAATGAATTGATTCAACTTATTTCTTTGATAATCATAGTTTTAGGAAACCAGACACAATATTAACTTATTTACTCATAAGGTTTTGTTTACTTCTAAGGTTTTGCTTACTCAGAAGGTTTTGTGCATTAAGCTAAACGCTATACAGTGTCATGGCAATGAGTTAGAATAAAATTAGTTGACTTTTTTGGTCAGTTAAATCCTCGTCACTGCATTAACAGTGTGTCACGTTACTGAAAAAGCAACAGTGTTTTGAACCCAGCCGAGCTGCTGTCATGTTAAGACTAGTTAATGTGTTTTTAATTTCTCCCCAGCACCGCCAGTATCATGTAGAGACAGGAACATCTGACTCCACCAGCGTGACGGATCTGATGCTTTCCGCGCTGGATGCTGCTGTCAGGGCTGAAGTCAAGCTCATGCAATTGCTCTAACAGTTTGTGCTCGTCTGGAGGACCAGCGAGCGTCTCTGTATGCGCCTGGAGATGCTCTGTGTGTGAATTTAAGAGAATTGTGCACGTCCATCATTCAGTCAGGCAGGAATAGGCTGTTTCTACACCAGCACCGCTCTATCATGGCAGATATTTGAGCTGTGGATGCACCACGGGTAAATAAGAGAAAATTGTGAAATGTATTTTCAGAATACACGAGAAGAAAAACTTCTGGAGGAAGGATGACATTTAATGAATGTGATTGACTGATAAAATAAGGTTTTAAATTATTATCAAAATGGCCTTTTATTTTTAATTTAATTTCTATGTATTATGTTCTACATTTATATTAAAACATTTCTTGTTTAACTTTGTGTATTAAAAGAACTAAAGCTAAACTAAAAATGAATGAATCAATGAATCAATCAATGAATAAATGAATGAATCAATCAAATCAATCAAATCAAATCAATCAATCAATCAATCAATCAATCAATCAATCAATCAATCAATCAATCAATCAATCAAATCAATCAAATCAATCAATCAATCAATCAATCAATCAAATCAATCAAATCAATCAATCAATCAATCAATCAATCAATCAATCAATCAAATCAATCAATCAATCAATCAATCAATCAATCAATCAAATCAAATTTTAAAAAATTGAATCAATGAAGAACGTCTAAGTATTCTCACATCTGATGTTTTTCATTAAAGTATGTTTATGTACAGTTTTTGTACTTTTATTTTTAAAATGTAACATAAAATAATTTATAAATATTGTGCTATATATATATATATATATATATATATATATATATATATATATATATATATATATATATATATATATATATATATATATATTATAGTGTATTATATTTATAGTTTGTTTATTTATTTCTTTTGTTAATTTGTTCATTAAAATATATAGTTTATTTTCTGTTTTTGTAGTATTTTTAAAATATAAATAATGTTATGTAAATATTATTTATAGTATATTATATTCAAAATTCATATATTTACATTTGTAATATTATTTATTTATTTATTAAATTTGTTTGTTTGTTTTGTTATTTGCTTAATTGTAAAAATGTATATAGTTATAATATAATAGCATACCATTTATAAATATTGTGCTATATAAATATCATTTATAGTATATTGCACTCTACAAAATGTATAGTTTTTAATATTTTAATTAATTAATTTATTAATTATTTATATTTATTTATTTATAGTTTGTTTATTTATTTTGTTAAGTGGTTCATTATAATAAGATGTTTATTGTTCATTGATGTTTTGTACTTTTTAAAAAAATCTAAAATAATATAATTTATAAATATTGTTCTATAAATATTATTTATACTATATTATACTACAAAATTCATATATTTATGTGTTATATTATTATTTATTTATTACATTTGTTTGTTTGTTTTGTTATTTGTTTATTTGTAAATATATATATAGTTATTAAATAATAAATAATTTATAAATATTGTGCTATATATATATTATTTATAGTATATTTTACTCTACAATGTGTATAGTTTTTATATTTTAATTTAATTATTTTATTATTTATTATATTTATTTTTTATAGTTTGCTCGTTTCTTTTGTTAATTTGATCAGTAAAATATTATGTTTATTTTCAGATTTTTGTAATATTTAAAATAATATAAAATAATATAATTTATAAATTTTGTCATATAAATATATGTAAACCGCCAACTTATCCAGCATATGTTTTACGCAGTGGATGCCCTTCCAGCCACAACCCATCACTGGGAAACACACACTCATTCACTACGGTCAATTTTATCTTACCCAATTCACCTGTACCGCATGTCTTTGGACTTGTGGGGTAAATCGGAGCACCCAGAGGAAACCCACACGAACACGAGGATAACATGCAAACTCCACACAGAAATGCCAACTGACCTAGCTACGGCACGAACCAGCAACCTTCTTGTTGTGAAGCGGACGTGCGACCCACTGCACCACCGCGTCGCCCCCCTTATTTATTTATTTATTTATTGATTAAATGTGTTTGCTTATTTTGTTTTATTTGTTAATATAATAATAATAATAATAATAATAATAATAATAATAATAATAATAATAACATCGTTTTCACACAAAAAACAAAAACGGTCTATGCTGGCAAGGTATTTTATAACATTTTAACATGTTTTGAACTGTTTTTGTTCTCGTAATGAAAGTCAGTGGGGCCTAAAATAACAATCAACCCTATCAACTTTCACTTTACAGACAAAGTCCCTAAGATATCTTCCAAAACATCATCTTTTGTGTTTCAAATAAAAATACAAGTCATGCAATATTAAAACAACAAGAGCCTGAGTAAAAATAAATGAATTTTCAATTTAACTACTGTTTTGATAGCATACTGAACACACAACTTACATTTTAATGCATCTTATGAGCCAGAAGGGGTGAAAGTGGAAATAAAACCACATTCTTTCCATTCATGTTGCAAAAAACCTTGACTAAGTGGACATCAGGGGGGAAAAAACAATATAAATATGCATGAAATGACCCCAGAACAGATGTGCATGTTAAAAAGACACCACACACATACACACTAGAGGTAACACTGTGTCCTCTGCCAGGTATTTATCATGCAGATCAGATCAGTCAGTAATGAGAGCATTCATATTCTCCAGGCAGGACGGGATGCGTTATTTAGGCCGAGCCAGACAGACACATTATTTAATTTACATGTCTGCTTTATCTGTTTTCTTTGTTATTTTGTCCTGTAAACAGATTTCTCCTACCTGAGGGTACAGAGGCGGGGTTGAAGGGGGTGAACAGTTCGGATGGGGTCTGGTGGGCCAGCGAGGGGTCCAGAGTGTTAGCCGGAGATGCTGGAGTCTGTGGAGGAGCAAAACCAGACAGGGGACTGTCTATAAAACTACATTTGCTCAATAAATTGCTTAACTGAAAAGGGTGTAATGGTGCACAAAAATGACGGTTCACTAAGCACCTCAGGATAGTCCAAAATTTAAAATGTGTTGTTAATTTTCTCACTTCCCAGGCCATCTAAGGGGCCGTTTACAATGTTTTCAGCCAAAAAGGAAAACATTTTATGCATTTTGCCTGCTTTTGTGGGACTGAAAATTCATACATTTGAAAACAGGTAACAAAGTGGATGTTTTTGAAAATGCTGCTGATATTGTGTCTATGTAAACAGTCAGAAATGAGAATCTATGAAAACAAAAATAATGATGTAGGGCACCTTTTAAGATGTCATGTTAAGATGTTAAAATGCAAGGGACACACTTTTTAGTTTGTGGCTACATTAATGCCATTCAAACAGCCTAAAAAGCAACTTTTTTTGCCCCAGCAGAACATTAAAGACGATTTTAGCTTCTGACAGATTTGCTTATGATAACTAACTAACTGACTGACTGACTGACTGACTGACTGACAAACAAGCAAACAAACTACCGAACTAACTAGCTAACCAAACTAACCAACCGAACCAACCGAACTAACTAACTAACTAACTAACTAACTAACTAACTGACTGACTGACTGACTCACTGACTGACAAAAAAACAAGCAAACAAACTACCGAACTAACTAGCTAACCAAACTAACTAACCAAACTAACCAACCAAACTAACCAACCAACTAACTAACTAACTAACTAACTGACTGACTGACTGACTGACTGACTGACTAACGAACTAACAAGCAAACAAACTACCGAACTAACTAGCTAACCAAACTAACCAACCGAACTAACTAACTAACTAACTAACTAACTGACTGACTGACTGACTGACTGACTGACTGACTAACTAACTAACTAACTAACTAACTAACTAGCAAACAAACTACCGAACTAGCTAACCAAACTAACTAACTATATAACTAACTAACTAACTAACTAACTAACTAACTAACTAACTAACTAACCTAACCAACCAACCAACCAACCAACCTGACTGACTGACTGACAAACAAACAAACAAACTAACTAACTAACTAGATAACCAAACTAACCGAACTAACTAACTGACTAACTAACTGACTTACTGACTGACTGACTGACTGACTAACCAACTAACTAACTAACTAACTAACTAACTAACTAACTAACTAACTAACTAACTAACTAACTAACTAACTAACTAACTAACTAACTAACTAACCTAACCAACCAACCAACCAACCTGACTGACTGACAAACAAACAAACAAACAAACTAACTAACTAGATAACCAAACTAACCGAACTAACTAACTGACTAACTAACTGACTTACTGACTGACTGACTGACTGACTAACTAACCAACTAACTAACTAACTAACTAACTAACTAACTAACTAACTAACTAACTAACTAACTAACTAACTAACTAACTAACTAACTAACTAACTAACTAACTAACTAACTACCAAACTAACTAGCTAACCAAACTAACCAACCGAACTAACTAACTAACTAACTAACTAACTAACTAACTAACTAACTAACTAACTAACTAACTAACCAACCAACCAACCAACCAACCAACCAACCAACCAACCAACCAACCAACCAACCAACCAACCAACCAACTAACTAACTAACTAACTAACTAACTAACTAAAAAATAAAACTAAAATAAAAACAAACAAACAAACACAAATAAAAATAAGCATTTAAAAAATATATATTTTTCTGTGGAAATTTCTGACTGCTCTTATACTGCATTTATTTATTTATTTATTTTTATTTAGGAATATAAACGCTCTGTGGATTGCAATTTTTTTTAACGAGATGCTAATGGTCTAATCCGATTCAATTATTTATGCTCAGCTAAGCTAAAAGTGATCCTGCCAGATCCACAGATCATCTGAATGGATTCAAAAATGGTAGCTATTGGGGAGTTGTAAAATGAGTATATTTGTAAAAAAAAAAAAAAAGTGCAGAATGAGTTATTTCTGAACAAGGGCCGGCCAGGTCCATAAAGATTTCATTTTTTTCAGTCATTTTGACTTCTAAAGGCCATTTTTAATTTAATTTAATTTAATTTAATTTAATTTAATTTAATTTAATTTAATTTAATTTAATTTAATTTAATTTAATTTAATTTAATTTAATTTAATTTAATTGTATTTTTTTATTCAAATTTTAATTAATTTAGAGTCTATTTGTAAAAAATAATTAAAAAAAGCGCAGACTGACAATTTAAAATGACACTATTTTATATTATATTATGTTTTAATTTTGTATTTGTGTGGTACAGACACATACCAAACCAAAATCGTAATATGTGTACAATGTATCGTTAAAACCTTAACTACAAATGTGTTCCAAATGCCACAGTGTTTACATATTGCTTAGTTAGTATGCAGTGCACGCTGTGATGCTGGAGTGACTCACCGAGGGCGATGTGATATCTGGAGGGGTGGACATGTCTCCAAAAAGCTCTAACTGGTTGATATTCTGCAGATGAAAGAGGAACATTTACAGCATAAAATCAGACGCGTTTCACTTCAGCACTCACTGTCAGTCGTCTTTTCCACAGTATAGTGGCTCCTACCGCTGGACACACAGTGGTTTGGATACACAAAGTGATTTATGGAGATGATAGTGGGTTATTGTATAATGATATCAAATCATTGAAAAGATGATGATTATGACTTAATTGCTATCTATCTATCTATCTATCTATCTATCTATCTATCTATCTATCTATCTATCTATCTATCTATCTATCTATGTATCTATCTATCTATCTATCTATCTATCTATCTATCTATCTATCTATCTATCTATCTATCTATCTATCTATCTATCTATCTATCTATCTATCTATCTATCTATCTATCTATCTATCTATCTATCTATCTATCTATCTATCTATCTATCTATCTGTCTCTCTGTCTGTCTGTCTGTCTGTCTAACAATATACATCATTATATGTGCATGTAGCAAACACCTATGAATTCCCATGTCTAATTTCTGCTCTCTATGACTGATCTTTTGCTCAGGTCTTCAGGGAGAAAGTCGGCTCATAAATTTAACCACAATTCATTCACTGGCTTTCAATAGAATACCATGGATTTGCATAAAATCAAATCATGAGCTAATTTCTGAGAAGATAATGAGGGCATTTTATTGGGATGGATTCCTGTATTCGAGGTTATTTCTGAACAAGGGCATGCCAGCTCCATAAGGAATTCTATTTTTTCCCCTGGCTTCTATAGGCCAAAATGACTGAATTTATTTATTCATTTATAAATTTTCATTCATTCATTCATTCATTCATTCATTTCATTCATTCATTTTTATTTATTGTTTATTTATTTATTTATTCATTTATATATTTTTATTTTTTATTTTATTTTTATTTATTTATATATTTTATATAGTTTTTGTTTTATTTGTTTATTTATTTATTTCTATATTTTTATTTTTATTTTATTTTTTATTTATTTATATATATATTTGTAGTTTTTATTTTATTTGTTTATTTATTTATATATTTTTATTTTTTATTTTATTTTTTATTTATTTATATATTTTTATATAGTTTTTATTTTATTTGTTTATTTATTTATATATTTTTATTTTTTATTTTATTTTTTATTTATTTATATATTTTTATATAGTTTTTATTTTATTTGTTTATTTATATATTTATATATTTTTATTTTTTGTTTAATTTTTTATTTATTTCTATATTTTTATATAGTTTTTATTTTAGTTGTTTATTTATTTATTTCTATATTTTTATTTTTATTTTTTATTTAATTTTTTATTTATTTATATATTTTTTATAAGGTTTTTGTTTATTTGTTTATTTATTTATTTATATATTTTTTATTTTTCTTTTATTATTTCTTTTTCTTTTCTTTTCTTTCTTTTTATCTTTATATATACATATATATATATATATATATATATATATATATATATATATATATATATATATATATATATATATATATATATAAAATGTACTATATATATTAAATTAAATAAAAAGTAAAAAAATTTAAAATTAAATAAAACAAGACAAAATAAAAATAATCATATTATATGTTATAAATATATTATATGTATTATATATATATGATTTTATTTTATTTTGTTTTATTTTATTTTTTATTTATTTATTTTTAATTTAATTTAATTTTAAGATGTTACATTAACTGTATTCCACAGTATTTCCTATGTTTTTCAAATATCTTTTTTTTTGTGACAGGAGTAAAAGCAGTTTTTGTAAAAAAATCTTTAAGTTTAATTTAATTATTTCCCTAAAGAAATATAGATCTGTTTTCTTCATTTCCTAGTTAAGCTTTTACATAGCACTTCAAACTGAATGTATGTCTTCAGTAGTACGAATAAAAATGTACTATCCCTGTATAACTACATTGAAAACTGAAGGACGACATTTCCAAAGGCTTGGTCACAGCGTTTCTGTTAAATTTAGTGTATGCCGTGTCTTTCTGAAGAGTGTCTATCAGAAAAACCCAACAGCTGCTGGCTGAAGCTTTTTCAGAGCTTTTTAAAGTGATAGAAAAGATTAAAATAATCGTAAATCCATTTGCTTAAGGCCACAGTGTTCTTTCCTGTTTTTTCACACCTACATACAGTACAATAATAATAATAATAATAAACTAAAGTGCTTTATTTCTAAGAAAGAATAATTATGTTCTCTTTTCTGATGCTACCCTGGCATTTACTTATGTCTCTAATAATCTAAAACAAACAACAACAACAAAAAAAATCCCACAGTAACATTAATACGCTTGTGACCTTTGAGTCCAGTGTAAAATCTAACACATGGTCATGCGGGAAGACATCCGTCAGGATATTTCATTATTTATGAAGCATGCAGTAGGGCAAAGGGGACACAAAATCCACCCTATTCAAGCAGGTGACTCTGGGGTCATCTATAACAGCTCTGTCATTTGACTATGAAAAAGAAAGGTCAGCTATGAGTGAGCGGCCTACTTCCAGGAGACTAGTTGAAAAGGAAAAGCATGAGGCAGGGGATTTTGGCAGGGCTGTAAACTGTTCATAGCGGGTAGCGTGACATTTACTTTCCTGCACAGGGACTGGACTGGAGTCTGGAGTGGGCCAAAGTGCATATTTATCACTAGATTACTGCTAGAGGAGCTTTCTGGGGTCGTTTGCAATCAAAACGACGGCTCATTCAGGGTGTGGGGGAATTTTTGGGACTCGTTTTGGTTCCACCTTACCTGGGTGAGCAGCAACACGTCAGTGTCTAGATCCAAGAGATCGAGCTGTTGGATTTGTTTGTTCTGTAATGATAACATGGTGTTAGATGAAAGATGAGATGGGGTACATTGAAGAAATAAAAAGAGTTAAAATGAGGTCAAATGAGATTATGGGAAGTCTGGTTTGGGGTGGGTGAAGTGGGGTTGGATGAGATGGATGGTACTTTACCTGTTCGGGTAAACCCGTTTTTGATCTCGCTATCAATTCATGGCTTTTTGCATTTCACCAGTTTATCTTTCAAGTGCAGATTGGAACCAAACGTAATGCGCTGCAGAAAAATGATTTCGTTTCAAGTCTTAAACAAGATGCGTTTACTTATTGAAGGTTGAGGATGTTCCTATCAAATTTTGTCTGCTCGCAATCCAATCTGAGTTCCAGTGTTGGGTATATTACTTAAAAAAAAAAGGAATAAATTACCAATTGCATCATGTTACGTGGGTCTGTGTTGTATTTAATTCATATTTATTTGTTGCGGATTTGTGCTTGTTGCGCTTGAGTTATGGGAGGAGTTTCCTACCCGGCTTGTCTAGGATTGGATGACGCCCGTGACGTCACGGGGGATTCCCAGTATATAAAGCTGACAGCAATGGCGGTTCAGTCTCTCTCTCTGACTCTTGCTCTCCCGCAGTTCGGTGGTGGCTTGGGCTCAGGCGGTCTGGCTGGTGGTGCTCCGCATGCCAGGCGATGCATCTACATGCCGCTCTCCTTAGAAGTATGTTATTGTTAACCTTTTGTTAACTAGTTTGTTTATGTTGATACTTTGTTTTCATAGCAGGTAGTGGATTATTTTTCATAGTCACTGTTACGTTCGCTTGTCGTTTCATGCGTGTGTTACAGGTACGAACGGCATTGGAGGATCCGCATTTCGTGCTGATGAGGTTGGCCGCTGACGCTGGGTTTGCGCCACCAATCGCTGGTCGGCGTAGAGTTTAAAAACCGAGCCCAAACTGCAATGGCGATCTCTATCTCTCTCTCTCTATCTCTTTCCATCTCTCGCTCCTTCTCGCTCTTACTCTTCCTGTGGGTCTCTGTGAGGACAGTCTCTCTTGCGAGGGCTAGTCTGAGAGAATGTGTTTTGCTTGTGTTTAATTCTCTTGTCTAAAGTTTTGAGATCTGAAAGTGCAATGGGTTTGTTTGTGAACTTGTCCAGTTAACTGATTGATGTATTTGAGTGATACCTCGGAGAGATTGTAGGAGTAAGTCGCGCGATATACATGTACAACACCGAGATTCATCTCTGTATTAGTTCACTAGGTTCAGGACAATGTGCAGCTTTCTGTATGCTTTGTTTTTAGTTAGAGTAGTTTAGTTAAGACGTTTGGTACGTTGAAGATGTTTCTTTTCATGCTTTGCTTTTCATGTTTAGTTTGTTGAAAACAGTTACTGAGTTTTGTTATATTTATTTCTTTGATTTAAGCACATCTAACTACTTCCTCTTCCCCCCAGGTAATTAATCATTTATTTATTGTAAATATTTTTCTTTCACTGTATAATATATTTTCACTGGAAGAATGGGCAATAAACAATTGCAGTGATATTTGGTTCTTCAGTCGTTTCTTTCTCCCTCCATTTTGCTACACACTCACTCAACTATTATATGTTATGTCAAATACCCTTAGTTTAATATTAACATCTAAAAGGACGTAACAGTCACGTTTTGGTATTTATATAGTTTAGTGAAGGTAAGCAGTGGCCCGGAAGACTCACCTGTTTTTTTTTTAATTCCTTTTACAGGAGTTGTAGGTAAGATCTGTCCATTTAAAAACAGTATCGTCAGAGACCTGTTTCCTTAGCTGCCCTACCTGTCTACTTGACTTTTGGTTTTGTTAATGTTTTGCTTATTATTTTTGTGAATTAAAGAGTATTGACGGAACGTAAATTTATTAATTCAGTCGTCTGTGTCTTTCATATGTTCGGCTCAAACCTTGGTTATTGTTGTTCGAGCCAGTGTTACGTTTTGGGCCGTAACACATCATTAAAATTGTATGTAAATAATACTTTGTATGATTTTAACAAATCAACAATTGTATGGAAGTACTCAATAAGTAATTAAATTACTTGACTTATTACTACTCAAATTGTATATAAAACTCATAGACAAAAGGTCTTAAATTTCTTTAAACTCTTTAAATTCTCTCTTAATTCTTTAAAATGTGAGTCAAACATGTTAACAAAATAATATGAAACATTTTTACGTAAAGCTCGAAATCTTTCAAATGAATCAAGCCATATTGCATACATTTACTAAATTAACAATCGGAAACACTTTAGATTAGGTCACACTGGTTAATACTGGCTCATCGTTAACAGTGTTGGGTGTAACGCATTCCACAGTAACACACTACTGTATTCTAAATACATTTTTGGCGAACGCAGTCATATAACGAATTACATTTTAAATTTGTGTAATTTGATTACAGCTACTAAAGTCAGTGTAATTGCGTGACTACAATACAAATTGTAAATAGATTTTTTGGTGACAATTTAAAATAGAGAATACCACTTTCAGCATTTACCTTTAAAGGTATATAAGCAACATCTCTTTTGTTTTTACCAGGAAAAAAACCCTTAATCATGCAAATTAAAATAATTATATGGCTCTTTACAGACAATCAGTTTTTTTCTTAACTAAATGCATCTTGAATTAAGTATATTTATCAAATGTAGAACAAGTTGAATATCCTGAGAAAATCTTTTTATTTTTATTTTTTTTGCAGAATGCAAGAACAGACTGTACTTATCTTGGCTAACTTGCATTCCACAGCCACAGTCCCAAACTGTAATTGGTGTTAAGAAGAATCAAGCTTTAAAAAAATTATAAAAAGATTTTTAACCAGCTGCCAGCAGGCTTTAATGAGAAAATAATGTGCTCAAATGGGCGTCCCTTGAGATAACATGGGAAGAGCAAAAGACCATGAACAACAGCTGCTCACATCTTACAGTTTTGTGCTGCTGAAAAAGCAACACATGCGAGGAGAGGATCTTTTAACGGAGACCAAGACATTGAAAAGCCAACGAATAACACCAAGATCACTTTCTTTAAAAACATGGTATACTTGGTTAGCCGGAAAACCTTTATATGTTATTTTCCATCATCATTTGAAGTGCTTGGAAAACCCATTTAATTGGTAGCACTTTACAACAAGGTTCCATTTGTTACCACTGGTTAGCGTAATCATTTTAATGAAATAAAATAAATGAATTTAGGAAATTAATTTGCAAAATATTAATTGGATGACAGCTTGATTAAATTGAAAGAAATTCATAGTGATTTCTGATTTCGATGATGAATTTATCAAAACGTTTCCCCGTTAACTAAGTAGACCAGAATTAGCAACCGACAACAACAACAAACACACACAACATCTGAGCCGGTGGCCACAATACAAGTAACACTTAGTAAAACATGCGGTAAAAGTCAAGCGACAACTGTGTCCAGGTCAGCTTGGGTTGCAGAAGCTGAGGACAGCAGAGCTGGTTAAGTCTGAAAGCCTCTCTGTGTTAGTGCTTGCTGTTCTATGTTAGCGTTTAGTTTTGAGAATGAGAGGATGACGTCTGAGAAAGAGGAAAAAACACTGCTGGAGATGTATTCTATTAGCTAATGAACTGTGGGTATGAGTGGGTGCACAAACATGAAAGAGAGCAGAGCTCATGTGAGTAAGAGAATGAGAGAAAGTGCCAATAAGCTTGATTGCTTGCCTGCTTATTTATTTATTTATTTATTTATTTATCCATTCATTTTCTTTTCAGCTTAGTCCCTTTATTAATCTGGGGCCACCACAGCGGAATGAACCGCTAACTTAATCAGCATACGTTTTTAGGCAGCGGATGCCCTTCCAGCTGCAACCCCTCACTGGGAAACATCCATTCACACTCATTCACACACACACACACTACGGACAATTTAGCCTACCCAATTCACCTGTACCGCATATCTTTGGACTGTGGGGGAAACTGCAGCACCCAGAGGAAACCCACGCGAACACGGGGAGAACATGCAAACTCCACACAGAAATGCCAACTGACCCAGCGCGTTGCCTGAGTCTATTTATTTATTTATTTATTTATTTATTTGTTTATATTTTTAATTACATTTTTTAAATCACTTCCTCAGTTTAACTATGAAAGCATAAAATCACAAAGACAATACACTGCAGGTGAAAAGGGAAATAAATAAATAAATAAATAAATAAATAAATACATTTATATTTGATCAGCATACCTTCCCTGTTGACTAATTATTTTGAGACTTGTGAAAATGTTTGTATTACACATTTCTAAAACACTGTATTATGCTTGAAAATGCAAATGAAGTATTATTATTATATAATACTATTTATCAGGGGTTCTCAGCCTTTTTCACTTCGGGGCCCACTTCTTTCTCTGATCAATTTTTGAAGGTCCACCTGACAGACATTTTCTCAAATGATTTCAAAATGTTTGTATGAAATACTCATTTAAACCTTTATTTATTGACATATATATGTAAAATCTATATATATATATACATTTAGAAACAGGTGATTAATAATTATATGAACGTAAACTTGGTAACACTTTACAATAAGGTTCATTAGTTATTGCGTTTACTAACATGAACTAATCATGAACAACACTTGTACAGCATTTATTAATCATAATTGAACATTTACTAATGCCTTATTCACATCCAAGTCCATGCTTGTTAACATTAGTTAATGCAACTTGAATTAACATTAACTAACAATGAACTGTTTTTTCAATAGCTAACATGAACAAATACTGTAATGAATGTATTGTTCATTGTTTTTTTATGTTAGTAAATGCATTAATTAACATTACCTAATGAACCTTATTGTAAAGTGTGACCGTAAATTTTTGGATCTCGTTCAGCTGTCCCCCCTACTTTTAAAATGTCCGCTATATATATATATATATATATATATATATATATATATATATATATATATATATATATATATATATATATATATATATATATATATATATATATATATATATATATATATATATTTTTTTTTTTTATATATAAATTAAATATATATATATATATATATATATATATATATATATATATATATATATATATATATATATATATATATATATATATATATATATATATATATATATATATATATATATATATATATATAATTTCATATATTTAAAAAAACAATCACAGATTCAAAGAGAACCACAGTTCAGCAGGGAGATTGCAGAATACTAGCTTTTGCTTTAAACTGGATTGACTGATTATCTACTATTTAATATTTACTATTCAAATATATACAGACAAATGTAAATACCATATTGCTATTATATTGGATATTTTTGGGAGATCACTGACAGGAACAGTGAACAGCTCCGCCAGAGCACGTCTGAAGCTCATATGCGAGTTTATTTCACATTCTATGGCAGAAACGCTATTGAGCCTCGCTAGATTCTCCTGTATGGGTGGGCGTCTGTTACAAAACACTCACATGGCATTCATTTGGTCAACTATGTGGATATATTAAATAGTTCACACAAAAAATACACAGTGAGACTTCTACTTCACGCATAGTTTGTGAATGAACGCATAGTTTGTGAATGAACAGACTTAAGTATACTACGGGAACATGCGGCTGTTTTTGCGCCGAGTTGGAAGTAATCAGTCAGAGAACAGGAGAAAATGCATTACTTTGATCATTTAAATATAGCATATTAATAATAAAATGCCAAAATTATAATATAATATTGAGAGTTGATTTCAAGCGGCCCACCAGCAGGATCGCTGAGGCCCACCGGTTGAAAATCCCTATTATATATTATTACATTATTACTATTAGTATTTTTTAGAGTGGATTTTATTAAACTTTTTATCATTCCATAATTTAAAAAATGTTATGAACTGCAAAAATAAATAAATAAATAAATAAATAAATACATTTTAAAAAAATGTTATGAACTGCAAAAATAAATAAATAAATAAATAAATAAATAAATAAATAAATAAATAAATAAATAAATAAATAAATAAATAAATGAAGGCTCAAAAAGCTAAACATCTGATTTGCTCCTGTCATGTTTCTAGTGTTATGGCATTAGTTTGACGTGGTTTTGATTTTGAAGGTCATTGAGCTGAAACCAGCACTCTAAACCACGTCCAGCAGCTGAATTAAACGCCTGTAATATTACCAGCCATCAAATCAATCTCTTTACACACCCCTGGGGATCACCATTCAGGATAATAGGAAAGATGACAGGTGGTCCTCATAGTGATGAACTGTGTCAGTCAAAGCGGCTCCTGACACCTTATTACTGATGGATATCACCAGTGCCGATAACCAGCTTCTTATCTGTTATTATTACAAGCTGTGCCCGAATGACTGGTGTGATATATTGTAATGCCGTAACTGAAATTACAGCATTTACACTAAACAGTCTCCATGGCAACATCTGGAACAGCGCTGAGTGTAAATATTAGTATTTCATGCAACTGTATGCTTATTTTGCCATAATCCATCAGTCTACTTTTCTATCATCATTATCACTTCAAACGACTATCAATTAAGCGTCCCCTCGGAGATAATAATTATCTTCGCAGTGTCCTGTGCGCTTTTAGTGCTGCCCATTTCATTACGGCTAGAGTGTTAATGTCCTGTGCTCTGACTGATCATGTAGCCACGGGCATGAAACCAACTGAGAAGCACAGCTCGGAAATTAAATAATACATGGAGAGGTACGAGGGGGAAAAAAGAGCAGCAACACCACATAGTTAATCAAGGAAAGGCTTCTGTAAGTACTATTAAGCAACAGTTCATATTTTAGTAGGGAGAGTATTATGGGGTGAGTTCTCTGAAAATAAACTGAATAAATTCACCTTAATTATTGAATAAAATGTGGAATTAATACAGTTGAAATGCATGGTAAACACTGCTTGCGTGGCATTGTTGGCCATTTCTGTTGTGAAGAATAGCATCGTTTCATGTTATTTATTTTTCTATTGTTTTGCAAGAATGTGTTTTATAAAAAGTGCAAAAAATGAGCACTAAGAAGAACAAAAACAAAATGCACACATATTAAAGCAAAGAAAAACAAAAGGCAAGGCAAAAGAAAACAGATCAATAAAAAGTCAAGACATAAAAGCAAGGCAAAGCCTGAAACAAAACAATGAAAAACAAACAAACAAAACATCTAAAAAACTGAAAGCAAGGTTAACCAAAACAAATGAAAACTAAACAAACAAAACAAAAGAGGGTAAGCAAAAAACAAAAACAGAGTAAACCAAATACAAAACAAAAGGCAAAGAATAAAGCAAAGCAAAAACAAAATAGAAAAACAAAATTCTAAAAAAAATTAAAGCATGACTAGCCAAAACTGAAACTGAAAAAAACTGAACAAAGAAAACAAAAGCTGTTAAGAAAAAACTAAAACAATGCAAACCATAATCAAAACAAACAAAATAAAAGCAATGAATAAAGCAAAGCAAAAACTAAATCGAAAAACAAATAAAAAAAAAATAAAAATAAAAACAAAAGAGGGTAAACAAAAACAAAAAAAGCATTGAATAAAGAAAAATGGAAAAACAAACAAAAAATCTAAAAACTAAAAGCAAGGCTAACCAAAACAAAGAAAAACTGAACAAAGAAAACAAAAGAGGATAAGCAAAAACAAAAACAATGTAAACCAAAAGCAAACAAACAAAACAAAAAACAAAGCAAAAACTAAATAGAAAAAACTAAAATCTAAAAAAAAAATTAATTAAGGCTAACCAAAACAAAGAAGAACTGAACTAAGAAAACAACAGCTGTTAAATTAAAACAAAAACAATGTAAACCAAAAAACAAAACAAACAAAAGAAAAGCAATGAATAAAGAAAAGCAAAAACTAAATCGAAAAACAAACAAAAACAAACTAAAAAACAAAAACAAAAGAGGGTAAACAAAAACAAAAAAAGCATTGAATAAAGCAAAATGGAAAAACAAACAAAAAATCCAAAAACTTAGCAAGGCTAGCCAAAAAAAAATAAATAAATAAAAAAAAAATAAAAATAAAAACAAAAGAGGGTAAACAAAAACAAAAAAAGCATTGAATAAAGAAAAATGGAAAAACAAACAAAAAATCTAAAAACTAAAAGCAAGGCTAACCAAAACAAAGAAAAACTGAACAAAGAAAACAAAAGAGGATAAGCAAAAACAAAAACAATGTAAACCAAAAGCAAACAAACAAAACAAAAAACAAAGCAAAAACTAAATAGAAAAAACTAAAATCTAAAAAAAAAATTAATTAAGGCTAACCAAAACAAAGAAGAACTGAACTAAGAAAACAACAGCTGTTAAATTAAAACAAAAACAATGTAAACCAAAAAACAAAACAAACAAAAGAAAAGCAATGAATAAAGAAAAGCAAAAACTAAATCGAAAAACAAACAAAAACAAACTAAAAAACAAAAACAAAAGAGGGTAAACAAAAACAAAAAAAGCATTGAATAAAGTAAAATGGAAAAACAAACAAAAAATCCAAAAACTTAGCAAGGCTAGCCAAAAAAAAATAAATAAATAAAAAAAAATAAAAATAAAAACAAAAGAGGGTAAACAAAAACAAAAAAAGCATTGAATAAAGAAAAATGGAAAAACAAACAATAAATCTAAAAACTAAAAGCAAGGCTAACCAAAACAAAGAAAAACTGAACAAAGAAAACAAAAGAGGATAAGCAAAAACAAAAACAATGTAAACCAAAAGCAAACAAACAAAACAAAAAACAAAGCAAAAACTAAATAGAAAAAACTAAAATCTAAAAAAAAAATTAATTAAGGCTTACCAAAACAAAAAAGAACTGAACTAAGAAAACAACAGCTGTTAAATTAAAACAAAAACAATGTAAACCAAAAAACAAAACAAACAAAAGAAAAGCAATGAATAAAGAAAAGCTAAAACTAAATAAAAAAACAATCTAAAAAGCTAAAAACTAAAAGCAAGGATAACCAAAACAAAGAAAAAACAAACAAACTAAAAAACAAAAACAAAAGAGGGTAAACAAAAACAAAAAAGCATTGAATAAAGCAAAATGGAAAAACAAACAAAAAATCTAACAAAACAAAAACTAAAAGCAAGGCTAGTCAAAACAAAGAAAAACTAAACAAACAAACAAAAAAATATATTAATAACTAACAATGAAAACAAAAGAGGGTAAACCAAAACAAAAAGAATGCAAACCAAAAACAAAACAAAACAAAACAAAAAAACTAAACAAAGCCTAGTAACAAGGTACTTAAAATGAAAAGCAAGGAATAAAGCAAAGCAAAAACAAAATGGTAAAACAAACAAAAAGTCTAAAAAACTAAACACAAGGCTAAAAAAAACAAAGAAAAAATGAACAAAGAAAACAAAATTGGGCAATTAAGAACAAAAACAAAAACAATGTAAACCAAAAACAAAACAAACAAAAAACTAAACAAAGCTAGTAAAACAAAACAAGGTACAGGAAAACGAATAACAAAGAATAAAGCAAAGCAAAAACTAAATGTAAACAAAGTAAATCAAAACAATTAAAACAAAACAAACAAACAAACAAAAAAAACAGCAAACAAAACAGTAAACACACACAAAAAAAGCAAATCAAAACATTCTATTAAAATTAAAACAAAAAACAAAGAAAACAACAACTAGCCACTGCAAATAGAGTTTTGTTAGAAGGTTTCAAATAATAATCACAATATACATTACACAATACATATACACTTCTAAGAGTATATTTATTTGAAATTTTCCCTATGCTAAAAAACACCACAGTGTAGCAGCTGTAATATAAAAATAATCAAAAATACAGGGAAATAAGTTTGAACTTCCAATATAGAGTAGGTGCAGATGCAGAACACAAAGCAGATTTACAGCCAAACAGTTCAAAAAGCCAATTCTGTAGGGTTGAAGGAGTTATTTTATAAGATGAAGCTGTGCAGATTTTGCTTAGACAGGAATGAAAAAGCTGAGGAAGGCAGGATCAAGAGGCCACACGACTTAGATTGAAGCAGGAGAAGAGGAAGAAGGCTGGAAATGTGCGTAGAGGAAGAGAGAAAAGAGTGAGTAGGTGTTTGAAAACATGATGGAAGAGGTGAGAGAAGCCAGACAGTGGAATGAAAACACAACCGAAGCATTGTTTTTCAGGTGTGGAGGGACTCGAACTACTGAATATTGAGGACAGACTCATCCAATGGCAGGGCAAGAGCGACTTTTCTATGATGCATGTGTTGTGATGGTGAGTTTAGGCATTTAGCTGAGCTAAGACTGAACAGAGCAGCTGTAACACAAGAGAGGTACAGACAGCAGAGACGCTGACCAGAACATGAACTAAAATCAGCCGTTTGTATGTCAGTGTACATGTTGGGGCCAGATGGCCTGATAAGTTGTCCATCATTTAAAGAGAGAGAGAGCAAAATTCACCATTAAACTATGGAGTAGTTGATCTGTCGTCTTTGCCTTCTCTCATTTAAATGGATTTATCTGTCAACCCACTTAAGCTATGCAAACTTTTCATCTTGTTTTGCAGATCATGCATGAAATACCGACATTCAAGTTCAGGCATTGAAGGAGAAGTTCACCCAAAATTTAAATTCTGTTAGCAAATATGCATGAAATAATGGATTTTATTTTATCTTTTTATTTGACTGCAGAAAATGTTTATTAACAGGGTTTTGGTAAATAATGACTTCACAATACCTTCAAAAGATGAGCAAATTAATAATTAATCAACAAACGAAACAATCAAAAAGTAGACCAAAACAAAAAGAAGAACAGAACATGATGTACAAAAAGCAAAGAAAGACACATGTAATCAAAGTAAAATGAAAAAACAAATCAAATCAAATCAAAGTGAGGCAAAGTAAAAGAAAAAACAAAACAATAACATCAAAACAAAATAAAAACCTAAACAAAACCAAACCAAACCAAACAAAAAAGCAAATCAAAGCAAGAGAAATCTTTCAAAGACAAAACAAAACAAAATAAAACAAAATAGAGCAAAACAAAAAGCTGTATCAAAGTAAAACAAAAGACAAACAAATCAAACAAACTGAAGCAAAGTAAAAGACAAAACAAAACAAAACAAAAAGCAAATCAGAGCAAGATAAATTTATCAAAGACAAACAAAACAAAACAAACATAAAAGTTGTATCAAAGTAAAACAAAAGACAAACAAATCAAACAATCTGAAGCAAAGCAAAGTAAAAGACAAGACAAAACAAAAAACAAAAAAGCAATTCAAAGCAAGATAAATTTAGCAAAGACGAGACAAAACAAAAATGCAAAATTAAAGCAAGATAAATTTATCAAAGACAAACAAAACAAAACAAAACAAGCATAAAAGTTAAATCAAAGTAAAACAAAAGACAAACAAATCAAACAATCTGAAGCAAAGGAAAGTAAAAGACAAATCAAAACAAAAAAGCAAATCAAAGCCAGATTAATTTATCAATGTTTATAAAAGTTCTATCAAAGTAAAACAAAAGACAAATAAGTCAAACAATCTGAAGCAAAGCAAAGTAAAAAACAAGACAAAAAACAAAAACGCAAAATCAAAGCAAGATAAATTTATCACAGACAAAAAACAAAAAACAAAACAGGCATAAAAGTTGTATCAAAGTAAAACAAAAGACAAATAAATCAAACAAACTGAAGCAAAGCAAAGTAAAAGACAAGACAAAACTAAATAAAACTAAACTAAACAGCAAATCAAAGCAAGATAAATTGATCAAAACTAAACTAAACAAAACTAAACTAAACAAAACTAAATAAAACTAAACTAAAAAGCAAATCAAAGCAAGATAAATTGATCAAAACTAAACTAAACAAAACTAAACTAAACAAAACTAAACAAAACTAAATAAAACTAAACTAAAAAGCAAATCAAAGCAAGATAAATTGATCAAAAGTAAACTAAACAAAACTAAACTAAACAAAACTAAACAAAACTAAAAAGCAAATCAAAGCAAGATAAATTGATCAAAACAAAACAAAACAAAACAAAACAAAACAAAACAAAACAAAACAAAACAAAACAAAACAAAACAAAACAAAACAAAACAAGATAAATTTATCAAAACAAAACAAAACAAAACAAGATAAATTTATCAAACAAAACAAAACAAAACAAAACAAAACAAAACAAAACAAAACAAAACAAAACAAAACAAAACAAAACAAAACAAAACAAAACAAAACAAAACAAAACAAAACAAAACAAAACAAAACAAGATAAATCTATCAAAACAAAACAAAACAAAACAAAACAAAACAAAGCAAAGCGAAACATAACTAAACTAAACTAAACTAAACTAAACTAAACTAAACTAAACTAAACTAAACTAAACTAAACTAAACTAAACAGCAAATCAAAGCAAGATAAATTTATCAAAACAACAAAACAAAACAAAGCAAAGCAAAGCAAAGCAAAGCGAAACATAACTAAACTAAACTAAACTAAACTAAACTAAACTAAACAAAACTAAACAGCAAATCAAAGCAAGATAAATTTATCAAAACAAAACAAATCAAAGCAAGATAAATTTATCAAAACAAAACAAATCAAAGCAAAACAAAACAGGCATAAAAGTTGCATCAAAGCAAAACAAAGGACAATCTGAAAAAACTATCTGAAGCAAAGTAAAGTAAACACAAGACAACAAACAAAAACACAAAATCAAAGCAAGATAAATTTATTAAAGACAAACAAAACAAAACAAACATAAAATTTCTATCAAGGTAAAACAAAAGACAAACAAATCAAATAATCTGAAGCAAAGCAGGGTAAAATACAAGACAAAAAAGCAAAACAAAACAACAAAACATAACAAAACAAAAAAGCAAAACAAAACAAAAATGCTAAATCAAAGCAAGAGAAATATATCAAAGACAAACAAAACAAAACAAAAAAGTTGTATCCAAGTAAAACTAAAGACAAACAAATCAAACAGACCAAAGCAAAGCAAAATCAAACAAAATAAAAACAAATCAATCAAAGCAAAGCAAAGTAAAAAACAAAAAAGCTACACAAGACAAAAGCAAACGCAGGAAAAATAAGCAAAAGGACTGTGGGAAAGTAAATCATTTTAGGTGAACTCTCTGCTTAACTTGCTTCACAAATCTGAAATGCCATCATGAACGCACATCTGTCCTTATCATGAGGTGAAGACAAGCAAGCATCATGCAAAACCGAACAATCACATAACAACCACCACCCAAACAACTTGATTTTTACACACACACACACACAAAATAAAGATCGGCCATCAAGGAACAAGCACAAAATCACACATTTACACAAACACCGGGGTAAAATTAAGAGTGCACAGTCTGTGTGATTGACTTTAAGCCGGGGAATGAATGCAGCTGTGCAGTACACATGCTTGGTGGTGTGCAAGTAGATACTAGAAGGTTTGCCAGAGAAAGTGGCACAGAAGAGTCACATATAAAAACACACACAGGTCCACTCACTGGATGTCGCTTTGGGACGTCATAAACTCCCTCCTTTTGTTGGCTGGTAGGGACCTGGTGTGGACAGCAAGCCCAGCCAAATGCACAGTTAACATCACAAGTTACCATTCCTTCAGATCTTACAAGGTCAAAGCAATTTAGGCTTCCTGGAGAGCAAAATGAGTCATTGGTTTTTTGTGTGTGTGTGTGTGTGTGTGTGTGCGTGTGTGTGTGTGTGTGTGTGTGTGTGTGTGTGTGTGTGTGTGTGTGTAATGTGTTGTCTTTTAATTAATAATGACATGAAAAGTGCTAAATAAGACATAGTGGAAACTGAGATTTTGCCTAAATACATTTTTGTTTGTTTGTTTTTAGTAAAACAAATGCATAAAATAATTATAAATGCATGATAAACGGATATAAATAACAGCAGTTTAGCTAACTGTTTGCATAACAAATGTTTTATTTATATTACAAACAATAAATACAAATAATAATAATAAAATAATAATAATGATATTTATGTTTAATACAATTATTATTATTATTATGATTATTATTATTATTATTATTATTATTATTATTAATCATAAAAATAATATTTATTGCTTGTATTATACATAATAATAATAATAATAATAATAATAATAATAATAATAATAATAATAATAACAATTATTATTTTTATTAATATGTATAATACAAACAATAAATATTATTTTTTATTAATAATAATACTAATAACTACTACTACTAATAATAATATAATTATGTATAATACAAAAATTTATAATAATAATTAATATTAATAATAATAATTATGTATAATACAAACAATACATATTATTATTATATTTTTTTATTAATAATAATACTAATAATTACTACTACTACTAATATAATTATGTATAATACAAAAAAATAACAATAATAATAATTAATAATAATATTAATAATGTAATTATGTATAATACAAACAATAAATATTATTATTATTATTATTAATAATAATAATACAAACAATGCATATTATTATGATTTTTATTAATAATAATACTAACTACTACTACTACTACTACTACTACTAATAATAATAATATAATTATGTATAATACAAACAACAACAACAACAACAACAACAACAACAATAATAATAATACAAACAATAAATATTATTATTGTTGTTGTTGTTATTATTATTATTGTTGTTATTATTATTATTATTATTATTATTATTATTATTATTATTATTATTATTATTATTAATAATCATAAATATTAATATGGTTTGGTTTAGAATACTAAGTTGGATGTTTTAATTATTAATAAACTGTAGATGCAGAATAGTTCGGTGTACAGTGACATTTCACTAATTACGGTGTACAGTGACATTTCAATAATGCTTTCTTGAGAATATATTTTTGATTGTTTATAAAAAATATTTTTACATTCACTTAATATAAATGTATGTATAATATGTAAATAATAAAGAACAATGCAAACATCACTACAATTTATTATCAACGTGAGAAACAAAATGAAACATAAAAAGTATTAACATAATTTCACTGAGACTGTTTTAAATGTGCATTCATTGATTGACTGAATGATTGATCGATTTACGTGACTTAAAAATTCAGCACCAGAGTTTGTAACTTTTAATCAGACGCACATGAAGATGCACATCCTTTTTTTTAACCACCGCCTGTTATTTTCACGTCTTCTCTCTGTCTAATTTGCCATTGTTCTTAATTCCCCTCTTGCAGAGAGACTGATTGCCGCTGTGTTTTTTATTTGATCATACACTTGAAGTGATCTTTCCATTTCCTTTATTCAAAGATCACACAGCGACAGCCATGATTAATCATCCTCGCTCTTTCATTTGGAGAAAGGGCAGAGGTGTTTAGAGTCATTTCTCTGTGCAGACTTTGCAAAGCACTCTCTGATCAGCGTCAATCCCTCAGTCATGCTATGCAAACTTTACCAGTGCTGAAACTACCCAGGACCCAAGGGGCCCGCCGGAGGTCAAGGTTACTTTTGATGTATAGTGTTGGCTGTAGTTTAGCAAATTGTTTAGTTGTGAAACAGTGTTGTACTGTACTACTCTTTAAGGTTAGGAGATGTTGGATGGTGTTACCTTACATTTTAATCCTTAATAATGTGACAAATGACATATTTTTACGTCATGTAAACAGCCTCTGAGGCAATAAACTTTTTTTTTACGCACTCATAACCCCTTCAATGTAAAAGTTTGTCCATGGGAGGTAATTTATGGATTTATGTAGTGTTTAGGTTTCTGTTTTCACAATAATGCAAATATGTGTATGTTTATGTAGATACATTACTTGCATATCTAAACTTCACATTTCAGAAAATCTGTACAATGTAAATATATATTTTCATAAATAAAAGACGTAAATAAAACTAAAGTATGATTTATAAGAAAATAATTTAAATGTTTTATTTAATTTAATTTAATAACATTTTCTAAATGAAAACTTTTCCTGGATATTTTTTCAATGTTAATAAAAATATTTGTCTTATAATTAAAGTCTGGCTACTGCTTCTTTTTGTTTTTTTAACTTTGTTTCCCCACCAGTAGATAAAACTAAAAAAAGTATGTAAAGTATGTATGTACAAGCGTGTTTTAAAACAAAATACTTTTCGATTTAAACATATTTACATTTAATTTAATTTACTTACAACTTCTAAGTAAAAAATAAATAAATAAACATTATAATACTAAATATTGGTCTTATTATACTGTGATTAAACAACTGAGCAGTTTATCAATTTTTTGCTGGTTTGCTTCTTTTTTTAACTGTCTTTTTGCCATAAGTTTGGGAAGTATCCTTCATAGATCTTGCATTCACAAACATTAACTTGCAACTTATATTTTAAAATCTACTCAGATGAATATAAATGTCTTATACAAAAAAAAAAAAAAAATATATATATATATATAATAATTGGGGAAACAGAAATTGGGGAAAAAAAATAAACAGGAGGGCTAATAATTTAGGGGGCTAATAATTCCGGCTAAATAATACATATATAGGCGGTTCATTCCGCTGTGGTGACCCCAGATTAATAAAGGGACTAAGCCGAAAAAAAAGAAAGAATATATATATATATATATATATATATATATATATATATATATATATACACAGTTAAAGAATTATTAGCCCCCCTTTGAATTTTTTCTTCTTTTTAAAATATTTCCCAAAGGATCTTTAACAAAGCAAGGAAATTTTCACAGTATGTCTGATCATGTTTTTTCTTCTGGAAAAAATACGATTTGTTTTATTTTGGCTAGAATAAAACCAGTTTTTACTAAAAAAAAACATTTTAGAGACAAAATTATTAGCCCCTTTATGCTATATCTATTTTAGTTTTTAAGCTATATATATATATATATATATATATACACATATATATATATATATATATATATATATATACACATATATATATACACATATATATATATATATATATATATATATATATATATATATATATATACACACATATATATATATACACATATATATATATATACACACATACAGTTTAAGTCAGAATTATTAGCCCCCCTGAATTATTAGCCCTTTTTCCTCGCTGTTATCAAGGCCCAAAAGTGATGTTCGTGCCGATTCAATTTGACTTGGCCAATCTGTCTTTTTGTTTGCTACGAGACGCGATCAGGTGTTTGCCAATCCTGGATTTAATTAAGTGACAGCAAACAGATGTTTCTTTCATGCTTCCGACTTTCACATTTCTATCTTCGTGTCAGCAACAAGTGAAGGAGTTCTGAAGTGTCAGGTTGGCGTTCAAAAGTCGTGTACATATTTGACGCTAGAATGATCATGTCCAAAGCTTTACTTATGAACATTACTTCGGCTTTTGAAAGGGACAGACTGGCAAAGTATTGGGGGTCGCTGATGTGTTTATTGTTTTGTTTGGCAGAGTCGCTTTTCTGACTCGAGCCACAGGTGACAAAACAAAGCAGCACCTGAGGATACAACACCTGCTGTTGTCTTGGTCATGGTGCTCGGAGCACCAAACATTGTTGGGTGTAAATCTCTGAAAGGGCCGTCACGCTGAATTAGTGTGGTTTGGCATCGCGGCTCTCTTCTAATTCACAGGTGGGACTTTGGCAGCTACACAGTGGAGCTGTCAGGAGCTGCACCATCAAAAGCCGCACTGCTTCTGAAGTCATACCCAAAGACGAGCGGAGCTTATTTAGAGGCTATAGCAGAACATGTGTAGTTCCCTTCATAGCTTTTAACTCTTTTACTGCCATTCTAACAAAACAACAACAAAAATGCTGCAGAGCTAGTTCTTTGGTTAAAGGTGCAGTATGTAGGATTGACTACTGACCCAGTGGTTGAACTCAGTATTACAGTCCAAATTCAAAATATTGAAAAGTTTTTAAAAACGTTTTTATTTATAAAACCCCACTGATGATGATTCACCAAACAGGCAGGTTGCCAGATTGATGACGCCAACAGGAGTGAGGTCGCCTTAAGATCAAGCCTTACACTGCAAGTTGATCACTTAATGTTTACGTCTGAGTTATTTCAACACAATCTCATGGAAATTCGTAACCTTTTTATATAGTAGCTAATTCGTACAAATTCGTACGATCTCATTCGTAAATTTAATACGATTTGCTCATTTGTCAATGACGGTTGGATTTATGAGTATGGTTTGGTGCCATGCCTCCTTTTTAATTTCATACATTTTCGTATGACTTGAACGAATTTGTATGAATTAGCCACTAAACTGACAAAACTTAAAACAGCTACATTTCTTCATGAGATCAGGCTAGATATTTGTATGGTTTGCTAACTTTGACAGTATACAAGTATACATAAAGAATATTTACACATATTGTAATTGATATAAACTTATTGTTGTAAATTGTAATCATGATTATATATATATATATATATTTATATACATATAAATATACACATATACATATACACATATACATATACACATATACATATACATATATACATATACATATATATATGTATATGCATACTTGTATATGTACATATATATATATGTATATGTATACTTGTATATGTACATATGTATATGTATATGTATATATATATATATATATATATATATATATATATATATATATATATATATATATATATATATATATATATATATATATATAAATATATATATATATAATCATGATTACAATTTACAAAAATAAGTTTATATCAATTACAATATGTGTAAATATTCTTTATGTATACTTGTATTTCAAACGATTATTTTATAAATAAATAAATATATACATGTCATTATTTTTCCAGCTCCTAATTTAAAATTCTAACAGAATCATTTGTAATCCTCCACAAACATCTTTGTAAATGGACATATGCTGTTCAAAATCATTTATTATGTCTTGCGTTACATTATACTCATAGAAGCTAAATTATTGTTTTGGAGAACTATGCTAGTTATGATTTGAAGTTCATACTGAAGTGTCAGAATTGATGTTTGTGAGTTCAAAAGGTACCATTATTAAAGAACATTTGGTAGTGTACCTGATATATGCTCTCCTCTGATTGGTCACGGATGGGCTCGTGTCCGGCCTCAAATACAATGTACTACAACCATCGGCAGCAGAGGAAGATAAAAAAGGCAAAGGGGACAGGAAAAAGGTGAGTGCGAAAAGAAAAGAGAAGAGAAGAGAGACTGATTGATCACACAGAATGAACCCCTGCAGCCTTGACCAAATGAACTCCGGTCACTGAGCAACATGCACTGGCCTAGCAAAGCATTATGAGCCCTTTCGTTCATCCTTCAACACAACTATAACTGTAAGTCAGCGCTGGGAATAACATTCACTCTCCACATTGGAGACGGCTTAAAGAAACACCAAATTTTTCTGAGGGAAAAATTACGAGGTATTCTTTCTGACCTGTGGCTCCGCATATATTCAGTCTGAATTCTGCCTTAAACTATTTTATTAAGCCATTTATCCTCTGTGTATGCGAATTCCTCTGTATAAACAGGGTGATGGTGCAAATTTCACACTATTAAATAGTAAACTAATGACTAAAACAGTATGTTGCATGCTTCCTTAAAGAGATAGCTCACCTAAAATGAATGTTTACTCCTTTACATTCACGTACATGCACTGATCCTAAAATTGTTACAAACCTAAATGAGTTTCTTTATTCTGTTGAACACAAAGGAAGATATTTTGAAGAAGGTTGGAAGCTATCTCTTTAATGAAGCATGCTTAGCATGTTAGCTTAGCAGAAGTAACATATTTGGAGCATATGAGAGGCCATCCACTCAGATTTAGGGCTATTTTTGAAATAGAAACCCCCTATAATCCCATCTCTGTGATGTATTCCTCAATAACACGTGGAGCTTGCAGAGACGGGAGCGATTTTTGGCAAGCAGCCTTCAAGCTAATCACTAATTCCTGTCCATTCAAGGCCACATTAAAGCTAATGGCAGAATCGTCTCCATTTTCTGTGACATTAGATCTAATGGCTTAGTCATTCTCACTCACACACCGACTGTCACCATTGGCTAATTCATTGTGTTTCACGGTTAGCCATTGGCTAATTCGTCACTCTTAACAGCAAAGTGAAATCAGAGCTGCACTACTGCATATATTGACAGATTCCTAAAGGGAAAGTTCACCCCAAAAAATAAAATTAAACTGCTGTTAATGTACTCACCCTCCGACCACGGTTTTCGAAATGTAAAATATTTACTGCACATGTTTATTAAAGTTAAAATGAGTTGTCATCAGTCATTTTGTAGGTTTATACAAAAAAAACGTCTTCAGTCTTCAATATTTTTAACCAGTAGGAAGCCTTTATTAGTGAGTTATTAAATCATTTATTCAAACTGATAAAAAATAAATGAATAAATATAAAAAAAAATAAATTAATAAATAAATTAATATATATATATATATATATATATATATATATATATATATATATATATATATATATATATATATATATATATATATATATATATATATATATATATGTATATATACACGTATACATATATATATATACATATATACATACATATATACTTATACATATATATATATATATATATATATATATATATATATATATATATATATATATACATATACATACACATATATATATATATATATACATACATATATATATATATATATATATATATATATATATATATATATATATATATATATATATATATATATATATATATATATATATATATATATATATATATATATATATATATAATATTATGACAAACAAACACAATTGATTATAGTTGATCTATAGTTGTCCTGGAAGGCCGGTGTCCCGCAAATTTTAGCACCAACTTGCCTCAATGCACCTGCATGGATGTTTCTAGAAAGACTAGAGCTTCATTAGCTAGCCCAGGTGTGTCTGATTAGGGTTGGAATTAAACTTTGCAGGACACCGGCCCTCCAGGACTGAGTTTGGACACCCCTCATCTAGAACCTCTAGTAAATTACTTCATTTCAAAACCCATATGGAGATTAACTTGATTTTTTACTACAAATAAAATGTTGTTTTTTTAAGGTAACCACGAACTAATCATGGTTTTACCACACTGACTGTAGTTTAACCAATACATCTTCATTAAACCTGGTCAGAGGTTAGAATGCCACAAATAATGTGCAGATTTTTACATAGACCAACGGACCCTTTTCACAAGCCTGTTATGATGCATTTAACGTTCATCAGCATCTTAAATCCTTGAAATTTTTTTTATATAATTTTGACTTTTTAAAAAAAAACGTACAAACATTTCTATGTATTTATTTGATCATCTTTCCTTCAAATTAAATTAAAAAGCGAATTACCGTTAGTGTGAAGGGTTTCTAATGCAGCGTCTATGGGACAGGACAGTAAATTTGACGTTATTCTCTCCTCTGGCTGCCATCATCAGTCTCACACATTATTTTTTCCTGAACATCTTTACAACATCATCGTGAAGTCCACCGTGCTCTAAGTTTTTCCAACTATGATGACTTCTGCTACTGAGAAACCCCAAAATGCAAAAAGGGTCTATAATTTTGCTTCAAAAGACCACAAAATATCATCAGGAGTCACCGATATTAATATTAATGTGCCTGTAAAATGTTTTGTTGTGTTTGTGTAGCATACCTGTCAACATTGGGATGTAAAGGGATATCCCCCAACACCCCCTAAGGGGTTGTTATTATTATTATTATTGTGAATACTATTATTAATTATTTGTCTGTTTAAATACGCACCCAAAACCCAGAGTGTCCACTTTCACTCCACTTCAAATCGTGTGTACATAATCTGTTTGGGAAATAGCGTCTATTTATCATTATGGAGCGCGTCTGACAGTGACGCAACATTTCATGAACTGACTGTTTCGAGAAATGCATAGGAGGGTCAGCGGCACCTGTAATGAAAAGGAAGGGAATCCCGCCATTTTTATATTTATTTCAACGTGTTTTCATGCCTAAATAAAATAAAATCACAGAACAGATTCACATTTAAGAGCAAGATGCGCCCCCTGGTGGTACGGCGGTATGGGTTGCACATAGGGAGAATCGGCTCTTTAATGTTTATAGCCACTCTTCATAGAAATATTGAAAATACAAGAGAAATACAGCAAAATACCGTTACAGGGTGATAGCGGGATAGAATTGTAAAATACGGGAAAATCCCAAGAAAAATGGGAGGGTCGACAGGTATGTTTGTGTGTTTTAAGCAAAAAAAAAAAAAGTAAAAATCTAGAACAAATCAAATGAAGAAAAGAATCAACTCGTATGACCTGAGGGTGAGTAAATTGACAGCAAATTAAAGTTTTTGGGTGAACTATCCACTAACGGACATCTTGCTAATTAAAAAAATACAATCACACACAGAATCTACAGAATACATACATACAGTAGACTATTTCATTCTCAATATGATGCACACCGGACAATACGGAAAGCCAATGCAATGCATGTAAACACACACACACACACGCAGCCCAGATGAGATGTGTTAAAGCTGTCTGTTTTCAGTACAAAAAAACAAAGGAGGTTCCCGGAAATGCTACTGCATCAGTTTAATCAGAAAACCCCCAATTCATGAAAGGAAAAGTTACCACGTTACAGCGACGATTCCCCTTTAATTTCCATATACAAATGATGAAACAACAAGACTTATTAGTTCAGGAGGAGTGAGACGAGAGCAGAGAAAATGGAGTGGAATTATTTACTTCTGCGGATGAGATTAAAGGCATATCATTGAGCAGGAGCCCTGTTTAATGTGACAGCGAGAGGCAATCGTTCAGTCAGACATAATGATTCACGGTTTATTTCAAAGCGTTACCTGATACACGGGATCCTCCACGTCTTCCTCCAGAATGGTCTGCAGGAGCGATTGCAAAAAAAAAAAAAGAGTGGAGAACGGAGACAAGAAGGAAAAGAGGAGAGCAGAAGATCAGGAAAAGAAAAAATAGAGACAGTTTCTGGTCATTAGCAGCGCCCTCCTATAATGTTTCTAAATGTGAGCAAAGAAGGCTCTGAAAATAATGTAAAAGGTGTTTAAACTGTTTGATCTTTTGCTTAAAATATAATTTTTTCCCCCTTTAAATAATTTGAACAATTTTTAATGCTGTAAAGCAGTGTTTCTCAACCATGTTCCTGGAGGACCACCGGCTCTGCCAGCCTGATTTCACAAGAAAACGTAAGTATTTTACGTTTTGACAGTTTAGTGGCTAATTCGTACGAAATTGTATGATTTTAAAAAGAAGGCGTGGCACCTAACCCCACCCCTAAACCCAACCGTCATTGGAGGATGAGAAATCATATTATATTGTACGAATTAGATCGTACGAATTCGTACGAATTAGCCACTAAATCAAAAAGTTACGAATTGCCGTGAGATTGTGTTGGCTCTGCACATTTTACGGGTCTCCTTAACCAAACACACCTGATTCCGATCATCAGCTCATTAGCAGAGACTGAAAGACCTGTGATGGGTGTGGCAGACAGAGGAGACAACCAAAACTTGCAGTGCCGGTGGTCCTCCAGGAAAGTGGTTAAGAAACACTGATGTAAATGACAAAAGATTGTAGTTTTGGAGATTATACCGATACCAAATACCGGTGTCTGATACCAAAACATGACCAAACTTCTGAGATAACAAACTAAAAACAGTCTCACTTCCTGCTAGCTCATTTGTATAATTTTATTCATACATTTTAGTAAGTATTTCTCATAGCCCAATCATGTTTAGGGGTGGAGATTGGAATCATGCCTCCTTTTTAAAACTGCATGCTTTGATACGACTGAAATCGCATCGATTGTTTATGAATTAGCCCTAAAATTAAAAATATGGTATGTTTTCTCATGAGATCAGGCTGAACAAACAGACGTTCTCTTCCACATTGATTCATAATACATTCAGTTACTGGAATTTCTTAATCCTTGCTCTGATGGTGAAAATGGGGATTTTCCTGTCATTCCTTTAAAAATGTCAGACAGCTCATTACAGCTGTATTCCAAGAACTGAATTTTAATATTCTAATTAATAACATTTAATAATATTATCCACAATTGGCACAAGAACACAAAATGTAAGGAGATATTCACATCTCATGCGGTGAAAATGCGACTATGATGCGCGATTGAATGGATTGCATTGAGGTCGGAAGTGGGACTGAATTTCACTGCTGAATTTCCCTCCTTGTACTGTAGCATAATCATCTGGGTCATTCAGACAGAATGTGTTTTTGTATTGAAAAAGTGCTATACATCGCGTTCAGGAACTTTCATTCATTCATTCATTTTCTTTTTTAGCTTAGTCCCTTTATTAATCTGGGGTCGCCACAGCGGAATGAACCGCCAACTTATCCAGCATGTGTTTTACGCAGCGGATGCCCTTCCAGCTACAACCCATCACTGGGAAACATCCATACACACTCACTCACGCTCATACACTATGGTTTTAGCACTTGTTGTCAGCAGGAGCAGAATATCAAAATGTAAAACAATAAATACATATTTACAGCCTTCTTCGCTCATATTTATCAAAGATACCAACAGTAAAACAGGCACTGTATGTAAAAACAGAGCAAAAGCACATTGTGTAAAATCAGGCAGTGAAAATAGGAGCAGGAATTTGGCCATAAGGCAAGCCCGCATACCAACAAGACCTATGATTCAACATACAGGAGTAGAGAAGTGGAAAGAGCTGCCCGGCGACTGGTGAAAGCTGGATGCTTATTCAGGAATTGTAAAAAACTAAATTAAAATAGGGAAAAAAAAGCTGCACGGTAACTGAACCTGCATTGTAATGACCAAGGACAACATAACAAACTGCTGATGTTTAGTTAAATATGTTCAGATATACATTGCAATAATTACCAAATTAAATATGTAAAAGTCTTTTGACTAATATAATATAAAAACAATAAACTTTAGAGTATTCTTTGTGCAACATTTATTATATTGCATATTTATAATGAAGTATTTATTAACAACACATGAAATAATTACAGAAATGCTAAATATATGTATTATATTTATTATTAATTGTGTTAAATCAACATAAATGAACAGAAATATTTATACATTTTAACTTAATTTAATAAAAATAGAAACAAGTTGTTTAGTATCAATATAACATATATCTATATATATTAATATAACATATGTTATTAATAAAAATAAAAAAGAGAAAGACCTAAATGATTAAATTCAGAAATGTTTAGACCGCACTCAGTTTAAATGAGACTTTTACAGACATAAAAGACAGAGCTTTTTATAGTGTTTTCTGCTTTGATTCTTACCTAAGAACTCATTAATTTACAATCTGAAAACAAAACAAGTGTTTACAAAAATGTATCATTAAAATAAATGAATGAAATTAAAGATACATTAAAATGCTAAACCCATAAGTTAATTTTAAAATCAATCACTCTTGTGTGTAGTCATAAAATAAATTCCATTATTTATAGACACACATAAAAATAAGTTATTGCCGTGCAGTCTGCTTTAGGTTTTACCCAAGATCTCATTAATTTACAATGAAAAGCAACAGTAGTAAAAAAACGAAGGAAAAAAATCTCAGCGAGCACTCTGCCTCATATAAATCTAACTATGCTACTCTCTGACATAATAATAATAATAATAATAATAATAATAATAATAATAATAATAATAATAATAATAATAATTATTATTATTATTATTATTATATATATATATATAATTATATATATTATATATAATTTTATATATATATATATATATATATATATATATATATATATATATATATATATATATATAAATAAATATATATATATATATGTCCTATTTTAGAAATGTGTTGTTTTCTGTATCTTTATCTTATTGTATTGCACATTTCATCATCCCCTTTTGAGTTTGTTGTTGCTCTTCTTCATGCTCCTAATCGCCCGCTGATGCGTACTCGTGTCAGAGCTTTGCAAACGCTGAATTCTCTTTAGAATTTGAATTCATGAAGGTTCATGGTGAGTGTGTTACCTGATAAACAGCTTGTTCGCACTGTTTGTCTTTCTGAGCTTTCTTCTCGATCTCCTCCCTCTGCTTAATCTCATAAATCAACTGGAAAAGGTCGCGGAGGTCGAGGATCACCGGCTCAGCCTGAGAACACACGCGGAAAGATGAGCACAGGCACAGAGATTCACAAACACAGAGGAAAAAAGACTGACAGTTTGAAATGAAAATTATCCGTTCATGCTGGCAACTGCACAACCGGAAAAAAGCAAGTCAGAATCTAAAAGAAGCTTTACATTCATGGAACAAAAACTGTAAAATATCTATCTATCTATCTATCTATCTATCTATCTATCTATCTATCTATCTATCTATCTATCTATCTATCTATCTATCTATCTATCTATCTATCTATCTATCTATCTATCTATCTATCTATCTATCTATCTATCTATCTATCTATCTATCTATCTATCTATCTATCTATCTATCTATCTATCTATCTATCTATCTATCTATCTATCTATCTATCTATCTATCTATCTATCTATCTATCTATCTATCTATCTATCTATCTATCTATCTATCTATCTATCTATCTATCTATCTATCTATCTATCTATCTATCTATCTATCTATCTATCTATCTATCTATCTATCTATCTATCTATCTATCTATCTATCTATCTATCTATCTATCTATCTATCTATCTATCTATCTATCTATCTATCTATCTATCTATCTATCTATCTATCTATCTATCTATCTATCTATCTATCTATCTATCTATCTATCTATCTATCTATCTATCTATCTATCTATCTATCTATCTATCTATCTATCTATCTATCTATCTATCTATCTATCTATCTATCTATCTATCTATCTATCTATCTATCTATCTATCTATCTATCTATCTATCTATCTATCTATCTATCTATCTATCTATCTATCTATCTATCTATCTATCTATCTATCTATCTATCTATCTATCTATCTATCTATCTATCTATCTATCTATCTATCTATCTATCTATCTATCTATCTATCTATCTATCTATCTATCTATCTATCTATCTATCTATCTATCTATCTATCTATCTATCTATCTATCTATCTATCTATCTATCTATCTATCTATCTATCTATCTATCTATCTATCTATCTATCTATCTATCTATCTATCTATCTATCTATCTATCTATCTATCTATCTATCTATCTATCTATCTATCTATCTATCTATCTATCTTAGATAGATAGATAGATATATTATTACATTTCACATTTAATGTAATTTAATGCAATTAAATAAAAATCATTTGTTCATTTTACTAAGCCAATAGTAACACAGACAACACATATAGAAAGTCTGGTTTATGACACACACTTCTCAGGCCTGAGTACTTACAGACTGAGCCGTTTTGATGGCCACAAACCGATGGTTTCCCTCTTTCCCGCATACATATCCAAAGGCTCTGTGGTCCGTGATATCCTTCGCGATGTAGGAAATCTCATGAACTGCATGATGGTGCTGAAGTACCTGTAGGCAAAGACCAGAGGCATTTTAAAATGACATATACAGCCTGAGGAGATCAACTTTAAAGGGTTAGTTCACCCCCCAAAAAATTAAATGACTTCCCTTCATATTATCCCAACCACCTGAGACCTTCAGTCGTCTTCAGAACACAAATGAACATATTTAGATGAAATCCAGGAGCTCTCTTATCTTCCACAGACAGCAACAGTCCAGACACATTCAAAGTTCAGAAAGGTACCAAAAACATAGTAAATCTGTCGTTCAATCTGAGTGTTAAAAAGCTACAATAATATATTTGTGCACACAAAAAAGCAAGAATAAAAATGGTTTTAGAAAGATAACGATTATAGCTTCATAACATTCTGAACATACTGAAAATACATTTAATGTTAACGATGTTTTTTCTGGACTTTTGACCATAGACTGTAAAATATATGGACGTAGTATCCGTGACGTCACCCATAGGTTTCTGAACACTGCAAAAGAAGCTACAAGTAGGCGCGGCCAACCGTCGCCATTTTGTTCGCGCGTCATCGCACCCACGGCGGGATACCAAACAAGGGCAAAGAGGCGGAGAGTGAGCGGAGCTACAGACACCTGCTGGTACTTTGCTTAGACCTGGCAGACAGACTTTACTTTGGGAGAAAAGCTTGATACTTTATTACCTGCGACTCGTTTGTGTTCTGACCACATGTGCTTGGTTCTACACAACATCAATAAAGTGTTTAGACTTTTAAAACACTGTAGTAATACACTGAGCGACTAAACATTGTTCTTATGAAGTTTTTCTACAGGAGGAAAACGCGAATTACTTCCAAACACTTTAAATATAGTGTGTGTTAGTAAATGCAAGACTATTGATGAACTCCAGCATAACACTGTATGATAACGCTTCAGATGACTGTTTTATAGCCTACAGCTAATCACTCTGTCACATTCTGGAGTGCTTTACAGCTCTAAAGAACATTATAAATGATAAATGATCTTAAATAAAACAAAAACATTTATAGAGATGGTATACAAGTATATAACTTTACTCACATGGGAACCGGAGGCCACGTGAATGGTTTGTGAGCACAATTAAATGCACACAGCATCCCATATCATCTGATAATTGTAAGAAATAAGTCCAAAAGGCAGCTGACTGTGTAAAGCCACATAAAACAAAACAAAAATACGATGAATATGGCGAGATCAGTGGCTAATCTGCCGGATTCAGCTGAGGTGAAGTGACGGCGACCAGCAAGACCTAGCTGTCACTCAAGTGACCACGCCCTTAATTATGCAAACTTAATATAACCTAATATAAAGGAAATGGATGAGTTATAAAAAAATTCACCCCCCTCACTGTTGTCATGGAGGGTAATAATAGCTATATACACCAAAATCGTTCTTTGTACCAGGCTGTAAACACCTTTTTTTCTGCTGTAAAGTTGGCCATTCTAACAGTGGGCTCAATTGCAATTTGCTCTATTATGGAGCCGTTTCAGTTTAAGTTACTTCCGTATTGGCTTCCCGAGGGACAGCGGGAGGTTGCCGCTTGCTTTTGACATATCTGTATTATTGTAGATGTAGATTGGAGGGTCAGAGAGCTCCTGGATTTCATCTAAAATATCTTAATTTACGTTTTGAAGATGAACGAATTTCTCACGAGTTTGAAATGGCATGAGGGTGAGTATTTTAATGAGTACTTTTTTATTACCAGACTGAATTATAGCTTAAAAGCATTTTATTTTATGGTACATTTTATTTTACTGTGATTTAATATCATTATTTTATTACTTATTTATTAATATTATTATTGATAAATATATTAACTTTGTATTATCAGACTGAATTATAGCATAAAATATTTTATGGGAGTTGAGGATTCACGTGCATTACTTTATTCAACAGAGAATGGTCAGGCAGGCAATGGTCAACACAGGAGCAAAATAAGAGCGTACAGGCAATCTGAAATCATAGTCTAAACTGGCAAATAGTCAGGTTAGGCGGCAGAGAATCAAGATGTGGAAAACAAGGCAAGGATTGATACATGGAAAGTCTAGACTGGATTACATGCTTAGTAATGCTACCGGAAAAAAGACTCAGCCCTGATGTGTGTGAGCTGTATAAATAGTCCTAGAATTAGTCCGTGATCAGCTTCTATCTGTGTGTGCGCAATCTGCGGGTGAACTGCAACTGGTGTGTGTGAACAGGTAAGATGGGAGTTGTAGTTCTTTTGCTGGCAGATTTTGTAGCTTTCCAGCAATCTGTATGGACTAAATCGCTGGTGGTTGTAACAATGGTAATTCATTTCTTTTCTTTTCTTTTCTTTTCTTTTCTTTTCTTTTCTTTTCTTTTCTTTTCTTTTCACTCAGTCATTATAAATTTATTTATTTATTTCCTATTTTCCAACCTGTCCTTCATAGTCGATTGAAACCATTGTGTGCACCAAAGCCTCTAATGCAGAAGCAACAAAGTTGCATTGGAGCACCAATTTAACCATAAAAATCCAGAAGGAGCACCAGGGACCTGCCTTCAAACAGCGGATGGACATGGAAATGAAGGGGGACATTAACCCAGAGAGGGAAATGGAGGACAGAAATAGGTCGAGAGCAGGGAGCGAGTCGTCCTCAAGGCTGATGGCTGAAACTCCAGGGCACTAGTGTCAGACTCCCGCCGCTGAAGAGCAATCATCTGCTGAAATCTACTGCAAGTGGCAATCTTCCCCTCACCACCCACTTCATCTAAAGTCATTAAAACATCACTAACACAATACACACGCCACACGCCGCATGCTCGGGGCGGGGGGGAGAAGGCGACACGCTCTCCAATGGGCCTGGCTGTTAACTTGAGAGTTGCAACAGTGGATGACACCTTATGACAACCCGTCTGACTGCGAGCTGCTATTTTCCCTGCTGAAATATGAAGTGTTGTCAGTGATGCGTTACACAAACTTTGAGAAGGAGGCTCGCTTTGTTAAGAAAAACAAAGTTTTGAATGAGGTTAATAGGTAGCTTTCACTGTAAAATCCTCATGTCGTGAGCCCACGCAAGCTTAATGATTTCACGCTTACAACTAACTGATTATTTTACATTCACGTTGTCAGGGGTGTGCTGCAGAGGCATTGAGAAAGAGTAGTACAATTCAGCATGCTTTTTAAAGAATCCATTTGAATGATCTGTACAGCACATACTGCTTTTGGACACTTATTTGCAAGTTATTTACAAATGCTGTCAATGAAAAACTATTGTCGCAAAATTGAGGAACTTTGAGGGAAAAAGCTTTTGGTTCTATAGAGCTTATAATAAAAGAGAGATTGTCAAGCAGATTCAAAAAAAGTAAAAAGCTGTATATATGTATATATATATGTGTGTGTGTGTGTGTGTGTATATATATGTGTGTGTGGATATATATATATATATATATATATATATATATATATATATATATATATATATATATATATATATATATACATATACATATATATATATACATACACATATACATATATATATATACATATACATATATATACATATACATATACATATATATATATACATATACATATACATATACATATACATATACATATATATATATATATATATGTATATGATAAATAGCCTAAACAAAATATACTGCAACATCTGCAATTATATAAAATAAATAAATAAATATATAAATAAATGCAACACATATGAACACAAACAGCCCCTCACAGTCTCCGATATGTTACCAATTACAGAAAATCTACACACAACATACATTTAGTCCTTATTTAGGTTCCAAAACAACACGGAATATAGCCCACAGTCCGTGTAAACCTCTCATCTGCATCTTTAATCTTCACCAGCACATGTAACCTCTTGTTAGAAAGTCAGAACTATTAGCCCCCCTTTGATTTCTTTTTTAAATGTTTCCCAAATTATGTTTAACAGAGCAAGGAAATGTTCACAGTATGTCTGATAATATTTTTTCTTCTGAAATTCTTTTTTATTATTATTATTTTTTATTTCGGCTAGAATAAAAGCAGTTTTTTATTTTTTAAAACCATTTTAAGGCCAAAATTATTAGCCCCTTTAAGCAATTTTTTTTAATAGTCTACAGAACAAACCATAATTATACAATAACGTGTCTAATTGTCCTAACCTGCCTAGTTAACCTAATTAACCTAGTGAAGCCTTTAAATGTCACTTTAAGCTGTATAGAAGTGTCTTGAAAAATATCTAGTCAAATATTATTTACTGTCATCATGACAAAGATAAAATAAATCAGTTATTAGAAATGAGTTAACTGTCATGTTTAGAAATGTGTTGAAAAAAAATCTGTTCTCTGTTAAACAGGAATTGGTAAAAAAAAAATAAACAGGGGGGCTAATAATTCTGACTGCGACTGTAGGTGAATTGGGTAAGCTAAATTGTCCATAGTGCATGTGTGTGAATCAGTGTGTATGGATGTTTCTTAGTGATGGGTCGCAGCTGGAAGGGCATCCGCTGCGTAAAACATATGTTGGATAAGTTGGCGGTTCATTCCGCTGTGGCGACCCCGGATTAATAAAGGCCGAAAGAAAATGAATGGATGAATGGTTTGTATGCTGGAATGAACTGGTTCAAAAAATGACTAATTGACTGATTAATTCCCAGTGAAGAAAAAAAGAGAACGTTGTTGTTGCGTGTAAATCTTGTCTTTCATCAAAGGGAGCACTCACAGCTATAGCTTATTCAGCTTTTTGATTCCGGATACAGTTATTTTTTTACACACAAAGAAATTCCATTTCATTTTTATTATATTAACTTGAAAGAAAATTTCAGGCTTCCCAGTGAACAAATTGCTTGTTTTCCAAGAGCGCCGCTTGTAATACAAAATGAAACAGTCCCACCAACTGCCGCCTTTAATCTTTCGAGTGCTTTTCTGGGTTTTAGATGCAAAATCTTCGCCACATAGCTGCGTTCCCGTTCCTTCTGGGCAGTTTAAAATTGGAAGCATAGAAAATCCTTGAAAGATTAATTACTTGTGTGCTTATTCAACGCCAGGCTCCCTCCGACTAGTTCGCAGAATGAAATGTTTGCCGCGAGCTTGTGTGGTGAGTCCTGTGTTATCGCAACACACGAGCCGCTCTCCATCATAATGACCCGTAATCTGCAGGTCATTCGCACACATAAGAACTCCAGCTCAGTAATACGCACAGCACCCATGCAGCGGCACTTCATCAGAGCAGCACGTTTCAGATTGCTTCCTTTTGTGGTTTTCTTTCACCCCTTTTTCTTTCATTCGAATAATCACAGCGGCCCTACAACCTCGAGGTCACTCCACTGCACTTGCAATGACAATGTTACCATGGTGATGATACAGTGAGGATCACACTTCGAAGACATTTGAGCTGCAGAGGTCAGAAAGAGGACACATTAACACTACTGTGCCTAGACATTAGCATTTTAAAGCATCATGTATGCAATCTCCATCTTTAGGCTGGTCACCCTTTCGAGAAATAACATTCTGGATGAAGCATTACTTCATGTATTTTCTTAAAAATGACATCCCAGAATGCACTGCAAGGAAATTACGCTGTAATAATAATAAAAATTAATAATCCTTTACATTTATACAGCACTTTTTCTGGACAATCAAAGCACTTTACTCATTTTTGGGTGGAATCTCCTCATCCACCACCAGTGTGCAGCATCCTCCTGTATGATGTGACGGCAGCCATATGGACCACACAAGAGAGGAGACAGAGTGATGAAGCCAGTTATGATATGGGGATGGCTAGAGGTCATGATGAATAGAGGCCAGTGGGCCAGAATGCCAGGGTTATACCCCTTCTCTTTTTCAAAGGACATTCTGGGACCACATTTTAACGACCACAGAGAGTCGTTCCATAGGAAAGACCAGCCTGATCTCACGAGAAAACGTAAGTATTTTACGTTTTGACAGTTTAGTGGCTAATTCGTACGAATTCATACGAGTTCAGTCGTACGAAATGGTACGATTTTAAAAAGGAGGTGTGGCACCTAACCCCGCCCCTAAACCCAACCGTCATTGGAGGATGAGCAAATAATACTAAATTGTACGAATTAGATCGTACGAATTCGTACGAATTAGCCACTAAAAAAAAAGTTACGAATTGCCGTGAGATTGTGTTGGAAAGACAGTGCTCACTAAGCAGTATAGAGTCCCAATCAATATACTGGGGCATTAGGGCCCACACAGACCACAGGTTGAGCACCCCCTGCTGGCCTAAGCAGTATAGTGTCTCCATCAATATATTGGGGCGTTAGGACCCACAGTATATGAGCACCGCCTGCTGGTCTTACTAACACCACTTCTGGCAGCAACCTAGCTTTCCCATGGGGTCTCCCATCCAGGTATTGATCGGGCTCAGCCTTGCTTAGCTTCAGTGGATGACCATGTGAGAGTTGCAGAGAGCTCGTTGCTGGCTGAATAGCTGTACAAAGCGGTTAGTTGACTTTATTTTAAAAATGCCTTGGATTTATTAAATTAAGGCCAATTCGGTAGATGGGTGACAAACAGGAGACCATGATCGACAAGGGCCAATAGAGGGTATTTGGCCAGGACACTGGGGTTACACCCCTACTCTTTACGATAAATGCCACTGGATTTTTAGTGCCCAGAAAAATCAGGACCTCAGTTTAACATCTAATCCGAAAGACGGCGACACTGACAGTTTATTGTCCCCTTCACTTTACTAGAGCATTAGGATTCACACAGACCACAGGTTGAGAGACCCCTGCTGGCCTCACTAACACTTCTGGCAGCAACCTAGCTTTCCCATGTGGTCTCCTATCCAGGTACTGACCGGTCTTGGGCTGCAGAGGCTGTGGCCATTTGTGTGTTACTTCTGCACCAAACAGAATCTACGCATCCAATTCCTTCAGCAGCTTTGTTCCTGGAAGTAATTTTAAATGTTCATTTTTGTTATAAAGTTTCATTAGAGAGTTGCAAGCCATAAACCAAACCAATCAGATACAAGGTGAATGCCAATACTATAAATTAAGTTGAAGTAAAAAATTGTAAAAAATAAATAAATAAATAAAATGAAAGATAAATAAAAATAAATATTTAAACAATAAATAAAATAAATAAATATTTAAAAATAAATAAAATGAAAGATAAATAAAAATAAATATTTAAATAATAAATAAAATAAATAAATATTTAAAAATAAATAAAATGAAAGATAAATAAAAATAAATATTTAAACAATAAATAAAATAAATAAATATTTAAAAATAAATAAAATGAAAGATAAATAAAAATAAATATTTAAATAATAAATAAAATAAATAAAACGAAAGATAAATAAAAATAAATATTTAAATAATAAATAAAATAAATAAAATGAAAGATAAATAAAAATAAATATTTAAATAATAAATAAAATAAATAAAACGAAAGATAAATAAAAATAAATATTTAAATAATAAATAAAATAAATAAAACGAAAGATAAATAAAAATAAATATTTAAATAATAAATAAAATAAATAAATATTTAAAAATAAATAAAATGAAAGATAAATAAAAATAAATATTTAAATAATAAATAAAATAAATAAATACTTAAAAATAAATAAAATGAAAGATAAATAAAAATAAATATTTAAATAATAAATAACATAAATAAATATTTAAAAATAAATAAAAATGAAAGGTGCAGTGGGTAGCACAATCACCTCCCAGCTTCTGTGTGGAGTTTGCATGTTCTCCCCGTGTTTGCTGGGTTTCCTCCGGGTGCTCCGGTTTCCCCCACACGTCCAAAAACATGTGGTATAGGTGAATTGGGTAAGCTAAATTGTATGTAGTGTACAGAAGTCAGAATTATTAGCCCCTTGTTTTTTTTTTCCCGAATTTCTGTTTAACAGAGAGATTTCTTCAACACATTTCTAAAGATAATAGTTTTAATAACTCATTTCTAATAACTGATTTATTTTATCTTTGCCATGATGACAGTAAATAATATTTGACTAGTATTTTTCAAGACACTTCTATACAGCTTAAAGTGACATTTAAAGGCGTAACTAGGTTAATTAGGTTAACTAGGCAGGTTAGGGTAATTAGCCCAGTCAATGTATAACGATGGTTTGTTCTGTAGACTATCGAAAAAAATATAACTTAAAGGGGCTAATAATATTGTCCTTAAAATATATATATATTTTTTTAATTAAAAACTGCTTTTATTCTAGCTGAAATAAAACAAATAAGACTTAAAATAAAACAAATAAACACAGCGTGCAGTCTTCCGGTATCTGTGGACATTTCTAAAACAGCAGCACAAAGGGAAGAAATCAGTGCGTTGAGGATCTGTCCAGTGTATTATTGAGCCTTTTCTAATTTAAAGTTTCAGGTAGGCCTACTCTTTCCCAGAGATGGGTTGCAGCTGGAAGGGCATCCGCTGCGTAAAAACTGCTGGATAAGTTGGCGGTTCATTCCGCGGTGGCAACCCCAGATTAATAAAGGGACAAAGCCGAAAAGAATATGAATGAATGAATGAATGAATGGTAGGCCTACTTAGTGTGTGAAGAGCAGGTAATAATCCTCTCTACTCCAGTGTTGCGAATGCGATCTGAATAGATCTGATTAGATAGCAACATGATTTAGAAACAGCAAAGAACAGGTCAAAATAAACCCATGTAATGCAAAACTAAATGCATTTCTCCGCTTAATTATTTAAACTAACAGGAACAAATAGTCTTGGAGAAAGTTTTTTGTGTTGTCATGAACGCGACACGCAGTTTGAGTTGTAAATGAATGGAGAATGATTGACAGGTGCAGCGGTGGGAAGCGCTGAACTGAACATGAATTTAACTGCGTGAATATTCATCTGTACTTCACATTAAACTATAGAATGGCTTCAGAACATCTGAGATATAGTAGACCTACATGACAACTTTCTAGTGCCTTATAATAGACTACCTTCATGGCTTGGTTGGCTTAAACACAGAATATAGCGCATGCGCAAGATCAGACTTGGATCGGTACCAACAGGCCGATACCTGATCCAGCAAAAATATGTGGTATCCAAACGATATCCGATCCAAGTATTGGGATCGGTGAATCCCTAATTTAACTCTCAACAAACAACAGTAAGTTACAATGAAAAAGGAAATTACAAGATTAAATAGTATAAAATAGTACAATTAAACTAAATAAATAAATTTGGTCCCACTTTATATTAGGTGGTCTTAACTAATATGTACTTACACTGAAACTGATCATTTATTACAATGTACGTAATGTGTGAATACATGTTTTTACATTGTACTCATTGTAATTACACTGTTGACCATCCCTTACACCTTAAACCAGCTTTAAACTTGCCCACACCACCAAACCTGTCCCTAACCCTAACCACATCCCACCACAAGAGCACCAGAAGTTACCTGCAATACATTATGAACACAGCAAGTACATTGTATTTATTTTTTGACGCAAGTACATAGTAGTTAAAGCCACCTGATATAAAGTTGGACCACATATGTTGTATTAAGGAACCGAATACTTGTTTGTGCACACCCTGTGTTTAGAAAGTTTGAACTCTGCTGGGAGTCCAGGATGCCTAGGCTACACCTTTATTCATTTCGAAAGGACATTCTGGGATTTTTTTTATGACCACAGAGAGTCCTGACCTCAGATTAATATCTATGAATGTGTATGAATGTGTACACTGCGCCGAACTCACTCATGCGAGCTTATCTTTGAAAGCTGTGCGGACATGGCTGTGCATGAGACAGGGCAGGATGCTGAAAAACAAGCATTCCCCATGCCCTTAGGTTGTTGAAGTTTGTTCAAGAAATTCATAATAAATATTAATACATCCAGATCCCCATTTGAAATATGTGAGATTTATGATTTATTTAAACTACAAAGATAAAATGTTAAGTAACTGATTGTGACAGCGGTGTGGTTGGAGAATATATACAGTATGCTTTATGCTTTTCAACAAGACTTCAGCATTGGATGCATTGGTGTATCTCAGGCATGGGCAAACTTGATCCTCGAGGGCCGGTGTCCCTGCAGAGTTTTGCTCCAACACTAATCAAACACACCTGAACACCCTAATTAGTGTCTTCAAGATCACTAGAAAGCTACAAGCATGTGTGTTTGATTAGGGTTGGTGCAAAACTATGCAGGGACACCGGCCCTCCAGGATCGAGTTTGCCCATCCCTGGTGTATCTTCACCTGCATCTTCTTCTCTGGAAACATCCACACAATGCAATTGAAGAACTAAAAAGTCTATTACAGTAAGTTTGATTGGTTTCTGGTTTACAGCCTGAACATAGGGCAAAGATGGGAAGTAACAAAGTACAAACACTTCGTTACTGTACTTAAGTAGATTTATCTGGTATCAGTATTTTACTCCACTACTTATTTTTCTGACTTTACTTTTTCTGACTCTTTACTTTTTACTTTTTTAACTTTTTACTACTTACATTTTTACATAAATATCTGTATTTTTTACTTCGTACATTTTTAAATCGGGCTCGTTACTTTCTTTTAAATGTGTTTTGTTGCGCGATCTATTATTCTATCTATTTATTATTCGACCTATTATATCTATTATTTCTTGTCATTGCGCAATTTGAACGTTTTTTGATTCAGTCAATCTATTTGTCATTGCGCGCCTGTGCGCTGCCGCACACCGTAGGCTTGTCTATTTAGGCTTACCCTGGAAATGGCTAGCGTGGATGAGATAGAAGGAGTCCACGATGTAAACATGACTGATGTCATGTTTATTGTCACATTTATACTGAGTAATAAGTTGCGTTTTGGTTGATCGGATCACAGGTAAAACAAGAGACGCTGTTCAAACCTGGCATTTGGGTTAAAGCCTTTTGTCCACTTTTGACCATAGTGTACTGTACTTCCCTGATCTTTCAATCTAATACCACGGGGTGGGGGTGGGGGGTATCAATCATGTACTTTTTCGTCAAAGTTTGTACAGTTAGTCCTAAAGCAATTAAATACCTATGAACACATTTTGCAATGAGGTTTATTTCCTTTCTTTCCAACAAGTTCATATTTCCTAGTACAGACTTTATACTGTTTTATAGTTTTAACATGTAAAGTATATAGCCTACACTGTAGTCTTCATTTAAACGTTAGATGTATTGTTAGATAAATATTTTAGAACATCAAAACAATTTACACTGGGTTTTTTTATGAATAAAAATATAATACTAAGGATTAGGAATATATCACAGGAAAAAAGATGATGCGTAAATGTAGTAACAGCATTATTAAATTTATCCTTTAAATAAAACATACACAATACTCTTCTCTACTGCTTCTCAAGTCTGCCGATGTACATGGTGAGCTAACGGGACAAACTGGTTACAGCGGGAAAGCCGTCCATACAGAGGTAAGCGGTCAGCTGGTAAGTGCGAAAAGGAATGGCATCATACCGCCCCGTAGCATTCATTTTTAAAAATGAAAGGAGGCCATATGTACCTCTGGCTACATAATTCGCGGTCTCCAGAAAAGTATATAGGGCTACGTTTTCAGAATGAGCCTATGCTAAATTAAACACACCAGAACCTTACTAGTATTACTAGAACATAGGTCTCAATTTCTGGAGGGCCGCAGCTCTGCACAGCTTTGCTCCAACCCTAATTAAAACAGCTGATCCAACTAATCAAGGTGTTCAAGACTACTAGACACTACTAGATCAGCTGTGTTTGATTAGGGTTGGAGCAAAACTGCGCAGAGCTGCGACCCTCCAGCTATTGAGCTTGAGTCCTATGTACCAAAACCTTCCAGATGTGTGTCTTGAGCCAGGACAGTGGCCCTCCAGGAATAAATTTGGACAGTTCGGCCATACGAACAAAAATAATTGGATTTTTACACCAGGAACAAGATCGCTTTACTCTATAACTTTTTCTTTAACACTTCAAGGCAAGCCATTGGTCAGACAATCAGATAGCTCCCGCCATTGGCTGAGTTCTATTTCAGTACACCGAAGTAGGTTTTGGACTTATCCTGCGACCAACATGATTTAAAAGCACAGGGTTCGGGTTATTCACAGCTGTCAAAGAATTAGGAACAACAAAAGCCCTGCCCTGTTTAATCGCTCCCTGTGGGAATGCACATACAACTTAATGACAATACACAAACAGAGCTCATAATAAGGTTTTAGTGACTGGGGACATGTCCAACACTGACGATGAGCGTGCGCGAGTGTGTGTGCTTGCTTATCTCTGGGTGCTGCTGTATAACACTGGTATGAGGAGAGGGGAGACGGTGGAAAGGGAGCGCTGGTGTTACAGAGATAATGAGGATCTAGAGTCCGACGCTAAGCCCTTCAAAACCACACATTCACAGCTAATTAACCAGCCGCTTGACTCCCGTACACACTCGCGCACGCACACATGTGCGTACACACATTAGCCACGGCTTTATTAGGTCCTTGTGTAGCTACAGGCCAATAGTCAAAGATAAAGTGCACATTTTAGCGCTTATTTCATCTCGTTTTGGAGCCGGCTTCATCGTCTAAGCTTTGCCGTTGGCTTATATGACTGACATCAGAGATGGAGAACAGAGTGTCGCAAAACAGAATGATTTTCCCCCTAAATCAGTGCAGATGAGGGACAGCAGGCCCAGAATCCCTTCAGAGCTTGATGCCGACCATTGTTTGCTGCACATCGAGGGAGGATTATACAAGGACTATCTATGGGTTTTGCAAATGAGTCTGTCTAGTAGAACAATTCTTCCAATTTCCTCTCCCGGTCGTGTTCGACATGCTATACAGCCAATGGCTTTATCTACTTGGTCTTGCGCCTCAAATGGAAGCCGTTTCTGTTCGATAGTGTGTTCTCCCCAAGTGCGGGAGATCATGAGTGTGTGTTGGTGTGTGTGTGTGCAGGTGTTAACAGCCGGGACTATCGATACGCTATCCTGCCCAGAGGGAGGGCAGCCGGTGTAACTGTACAAATCCTCCGCCATGAGGAACAGACTCTGCTTGAGGATGATAAGAGACCCTTAATGACATCACTTCAAACTGACGCGCCACTTCAGATCCACATCTAAGCTCACGCCAGGACAAAATGAAATCTTTGCAATGGTTTTTGTACTGATCTGTGAGAGGGGATCGTCCATAACCTGCAGAAGCTATTCTGAATTAAAATTATTATCTTTTATTTTATTACAGATCCACATCCACAAATTGAGTGGGGAAAAGTTAAGTAAAAAAACAAACAGTTGGGCTTTTCAATCATTTATATTTATGAGACGTGTATTATTGATCAATATGTAGTAAAATTTTATATCAGTGAACATTATTACATTTGTAAAATAAGAATTTGACTTACTTTACTTTAAAATATATTACTGGAAAGGCAAAGATACTGTCAATTCAAGTTTAATAAACAGAAAGAGTTTAAAAATTAAAACAAGCAAAAAAAATACTTGTATAATGATGTAGATCAGTCAATGAACGAACGAACGAACAAACGAACGAACGAACGAACGAACGAACGAACGAACGAACGAACGAACGAACGAACGAATTAATGAACACTCAAAAAATACTTTTGTTGCTTGTTCAAACAACTTTTTAAAAATAAGTTGAAAATTCTTAAGTTTGGGACAACTTAATTGTTTTATGTTCATTTCACTTAAATTTGTTGATTAAAATGATTCAACTAACTTGTGTTGGGAAAATATGAAAGAATTGCGTGGAACTCAGCATTTTTTACAGTGAATGAATGAATGAATGAATGAATGATGTAGGAAACAAACATTTCCAAACAAACATGTAAACAAATAAACAAAAACTAACAAACAAACAATGATCGAAGCAGAATGTGCCTGTGTGTAATATGCTAAATCTCTTGAAGTACTGTAGGAAAATCTTTAATTCATACTTTAAGGAACAGCGAGCAAGCTGAATCTGTCACAAGGCCCTTGCTTGTGAGATTGAAAACACAACAGTAAAGTAAGCAGCAAGGAAGAGAAAGAAACGGTGTGTGCATATAAAGTGACAGTGTTTGGATTGGGCATGTAGCGATGCTCTAATTGTTCAATATTTCATTCTCCAAGCACAAACTCGCATCTGTTGCCTTGAAGCCTGTCCAAAAAGTCGAAGCGGAGAAAAGCAACTCGTCATTCATTTATCATAACCAAGAGGATGAGAAGGGGAGGGAAAAGACGCATGGTTCCGTCTCCTTTATTTGTTTGGAGGTGAAAACAGAGAGATAAGTCAGAGTAGCGGAATTACAGATTGAATAATCAACCTTTCAGTGTCTCATTCAGAGGGAGACTTGTGAAGGTAATTATTGAGAGGATGTGCTATACAATATGGATGATCTTCTTCTGCCATCATGGCATTGAAAGTCAATGAATTTCCGCTAAGATATGCCAATCCAAAAGTGTTTACACTACATGACAAAAGTCAAGTTTTAGAAACAACAAATAATAACTTGACCTCTAGTTGATGATTTTGTATCAGAAATGGCTTATAAGAAATGCAAAGGTTATGCTTATTTAACCAAAATAAAATATGATCATGCCTTGATTTTTAATTATTTAATTAGGACAGTAGGGTCTGACTTTGCTTAGACAAATGTCTTGTCTCTTAACAGAAATAATGTACAGTCTAGAATATAAAGTCATGGTGCAGTGGAAAAGGAAGGAATATTGTGTATGACGCCCATGAGCTTGGACGACTGCATGCATTCATCTCAGCAATGACTAAAATAACTTATTGATAAAGTCATTTGGAATGGCAAAGAAAGCGTTCTTGCAGGACTCCCAGAGTTCATCAAGATTCTTTGGATTCATTTTGAATGCCCCCTCTATTTTATCCCAGACATACTCAATAATGTTCATATCTGGTGACTGGGCTGGCCAATCTGGTTGCCCTTACAACTAGGATTGACGACAATACTTTTGTCAGGTAGTGTATAAGCAGTGATGCAATATTACATTTTCGCAATTGGCTTCTATTTAAAAGTTTTTTACTGTGAAGTTATTTTACTTATTTGTACGATTTGATCCAAAATCTTAAGCTGTCTGCTACACACAAAACTGCACAGCACTTTCTGGATCTGGCAAGCTCAAATCCGATTGGCTGCCTTTACTCAACCTCAAAAGACACACAAGTGTTTTTATGTCAGTCTGACAGGAAATTGAGTTATGTTTAGAACAACCCAGGCTCATTCTGAAAACGCCCTATACACATTTCTGGAGATCGTGAAATACATCCCAGGAGCTATGAAAAACATAGCTCCTGGGATGTATTTCACGATCTCCAGAAATGTGTATAGGGCGTTTACACATTTCAGTTTTTGTTTTCGCAAATCCACCAAAGGCCGCTGGTCATTCTCTCGTGTTTGCCATTCGCACCTGCTGTTCTCGCGTGAATCCACCAGAGGCAGCTGTCGACTGGCTTACTGACTGACTAACCAACTGACCAAATGTACATAGGGCTTCTAAGCTTATGTTGGTTTAAAACAGGGATGTCCAAACTCGGTCCTGGAGGGCCGGTGTCCTGAAGAGTTTACCTCCAACCCTAATCTAACACACATGAATCAGCTAATCAAGCTCCTACTAGATATACTAGAAACTTTCTGGCAGGTGTGTTGAAGCAAGTTGGAGCTAAACGAAGATTTTTTTCAACACATTTCTAAACATAATAGTTTTAATAACTCATTTCTAATAACTGCTTTATTATATCTTTGCCATGATGGCAGTAAATAATATTTTCATTCATTCATTCATTTATTTTCTTTTCGGCTTAGTCCCTTTATTAATCTGGGGTCGCCACAGCGGAATGAACCGCCAACTTATCCAGCATTTGTTTTATGCAGCGGATGCCCTTCCAAAAGCAATCCATCACTTTGGTTGAATTCTGGCTAATGTGTGATATTGCTATGGCTTAATTGTGGCCCAGATCTAGTAAACAGTAGCGGACCGCCCAAGTGCCATCATCCCATGCGGTATGTGGACTGTATTTGAGCCACATCAATTTTGCTAGCTGGGTGAAGTTTAGCAGTTGGCAAAACTAATGAAAACGTTCATTAAACACCAAATCGTATTAATAAAAATCGTTCACTGCATCAGAACAAAACATATAATACACAGCCATTAATATAGCAGAATTTCTAACAACTTTCCGACCTCACTAATTTTCAAGCACTGGCTATGACCATGTCTATGGCATATCCAGAGCTTTCAACCCTTTAACCTTCATATTCCTCAGCTAGCTTTATCTCATTAATGAGTTTAGCATGATTTATCACCCTTCCTCCACATATCTCCCTCTGTCGTTCTCCTTTCAGTACTCTCATCTCATGCAACCTGCCCTGTTCTAAACCGAGCTATCACAATCTCTTTTTCCACCCATACTCTGTCATTTTCCGGTCTTATTCTCTTACTTTGACTTCTTCAGATACATATACACATTTGATTGTGCTCAGAATGGCACTCTACAGCATTTTGTAATGCGAAAAGTAGCATAGCATATTTGCACAATGCTCTCAAAATGCTGTGTCAATGCTTTTGGGGGAATCTGTAGGTTGTTTAAAAGACCAGTCCAATGATCAAGCTGTAATAATGTCAATAGCACATATGCTGACTAACAGGGCGATTTGTAATACAAAGATGTGAACAGTTCTGGTAAGAAAGTTTAAAAGGAAAGCATTATGAACTTACTTGACAACAAAAGATCCTATAAAACCTTCACAATAAATGAAAGACTCTTAAATACAGTATTGTTGATGGTACCTGTATGTGAGAACTTCAACAAGAATATTGTTGCAACAGTAACAAACAAGGCCTTGATGAAAAAGAGCTGCCTACTACCTTTTATTTGAAGAATGCAATACAATAATTCTGTTTATTATACTAAGCTTGCAATTATGGGGTTTTGCGCTGCCTATTGATTCAATTGATCTTAATGAAAATATCTATACTGGCTAACCAGCCTGATCTCACGAGAAAACGTAAGTATTTTACGTTTTGTCAGTTTAGTGGCTAATTCGTACGAATTCGTAGGAGTTCAGTCGTACGAAATTGTACGATTTTAAAAAGGAGGCGTGGCACCTAACCCCACCCCTAAACCCAACCGTCATTGGGGGATGAGCAAATCGTACTAAATTGTACGAATTAGATCGTACGAATTCGTACGAATTAGCCACTAAATCAAAACGTTACGAATTGCCGTGAGATTGTGTTGGGCTAACATAAATTAAGTGAGTGCGTCAGTTTAATCCTAATGCAATGCAATTAGATCAAATCCAAAATAATATTTAGTAATTCTTTCATTCATAGGCAATGTAAGACTTTTAAATGTATGTTTTTCTACGGTTTCTTATATATAACACATTTTCTGTTTAAAATAGCATTACTGAATGAATTTGCTCACTGTGACTGTGTATGTAAGAGAGTGTGTGCGCATGGTGTGTTCTACAGCTACTTCCATAGTATTCAATGATTCAATGTATCTTCATTCACTGGATTAGCGAATTAGCATATATTAAAATGCATTAAAACTATTTATAATTTATGTTTAATGATCAACAGACCAAAATATATTTATTTATTTATTTATTTTATTTTAGACAACAAGGTTGGAACTTATGAATACATTTGATTCAGTTCAGTGTCACATTATCCTTCAGAATTTGCTGACTTGCTGCTTACCTCCTAACAACAATGCATTTATTTATTCACTGATTGACTTTTCCTGCCCTAGATACTAAATGGCAGTGTATGACAGTTCGCTATATAGCGTACATAACAATCTGCCACATACCATCTTGCTTGCTTTAAAACTAACCGAACTCAGTTAGGCTTATTTGCAGTGATAATGTGCCAGACAAACAGCGCTGAGGGACTTCATATTCACAGCATGCCTAAAAACCTTCAGGTAGTTACAGTACACACTCACTAACACACACACTTCTTGCAGACTGGAGTTGTCAAGATACCAAAAATTCTGTCGATACTGAAAATACTGCAAGGCATGAACATAAATTTGCTAACAGCTGGATACTTTGCATAACTGGTACAGAGGATAATATTTCATAGTTATTATTGTGTGTATTCGTGAGTGTGTGTTTGTGACATTTCACGACAAAAATGTGCATTATGATGTTTTTCACGCAGGTATTTGAAGACGATGGTGAATTTTGAGGAAATTACTGACGTCCCCATTTCTCAAAAAGCTTTTAAACCCTACAGAATGAGAAGTTTTCATTTTCTATCACAGTTTCCTGTGAGAGTTGTGTTTAGAAACTATTTTTACATTATAAAATCAAAGAAAATCGTTGGAATGTCCCCACAATTCACAAAAAACAAACCTGTGTGTGCCACCCAATTCGAATGTTATCACTCGATTGAATGGGCATTATCTGCTGATAGATATGGGCCAGTAGGGGCCTTCTGCGCCTACTGTATAAGCTCAGAAGGCTGTTATCATCAATCTACATGGTTAATCAGCTATACTAATAGAGAAAACTCCAGATCTGTTTTTACATTGATGGGTTTAGGGTTGGAGTAGACCTTAATAAAATACAATTAATTGGAAATTTAAGCAATAATATAAATAATTCTCATTGCTGTATGTGATCTATAGCTGATTAACCATGTGGATGGATGATAACAGCCTTCTGAGCTTACCAGTAGGCGCAGAAAGCCCCTACTGGTCGATATCTATCACTGATAACGCCCATTGAATCGAATGATGACATTCGAATCGGCTGTGTGTGTGTGTGTGGTGACCGGTACCAAAAATACCCATACTATTTTTGACCTCCCTATCATAGACAAACACACCTGCGCCACACGAACCACTGTGATTAAAGTTATTCTCCATGTCTCCACGTCACCGCGTAGGAGTCCAACCGTTCTATGAAAACACCAGTTTGGCGGTGGCGACTGTGTCCGTATTTAATCATCTCAGCGTGAGAGCGAGACAAGGAGACACGGTGTCATTATTCCCATCAGCCAGCTCTGACTCGCCACCCTCTCACCCGCTGCTGCCACCAATGCGCCAGGTATCCACTAATTAGCAGCTGCCACAGCAATGATGAGTGTTCCAGGTCTTTGATTAGAGAGAAACTACACAACCATATAGCGACTGGGCCCGAGTGAGGGGTAATTAGTAAGGAGAGAACTGAGTTTAATCAAAAATGCCACCGGTGCCAATGCGAGCGCGCACACTCATAAACACACCCACACATACACTCGATCAAGGGTGGACAAGCTAGCGGGTGGGCAGCCAAAATGAGTCCTCTGAGAGTGGGATTGGATAGGAACTTCAGAAAAGAGTCGCCCAGAGACGCCAGTGGGGAAAACGCAGCATATGGGCTGGAAAGGGGAGAGAGAAAGAGAGAGAGAGAGACAAGGTGCACAGACTAATAACTCTTGACAGCGCAAAAACGGGCTTGAAATGCCATACGAATGAAGAATTTTATCTCATGCTGCTAGGGCCAACCTGATATGGACCAGCAGGATGATAGTTCTGTGGGTTTTGTCTATTCAAACTTATCTTTATCTTTGCATTTTCAATTGGATTCGAGTCAGGTGATTGGCTGGGACATTCTATAGACCATTTTGAGGGGTGTAAACGATAACAATGGTCCTAATGTATATCCTGGTTTACATTTTTAATTTCCATAGCTTCCGAGAATCCAAAAAGCTCTACATATTGATAAATAATCCTATGGCAGGTGCTTTAACATAAGGTTATCATTGAATTGCCTCTTATTACAGTTATGAAATAGTTTGACAACGTGCAGGACATTTTCATGGGTCAATTACATGACCACATTGAAACGGTCTATGGCTTGATTTTCATTTTCTGAAACTATTTGAGAGTTTCCTTGGCTGTGTTTTGGATCATTGATTAGCTGAAATGTCCACTCTGGTTTCATCTTCATCCTCCTGCTAATGTAGATGTTGGACTGAAGCAGCTGATATTCATTTACAATGACAATGGGCAGGTTGCTGGATAACTACTGAGAGATTTCCAACCAAGGCTCGTTCTGAAAATGCACCTTTACAGATGTTTCTGGAGACCACAAAATACGTCCTGGCGGCACGTTTTTCTGCAGTTTTTGCGAATCCATGAGAGGCCGCTGTGTACGCTTTTTTGAGATCTCAAATTTCCCTCGCGGGTGCCATTCGCGCTTGCTGTTCTCGCGTAAATCCACCAGAGGCCACTGTCGACTGACTTTTTGACTGACTGACCAATTTTATCGATTGACCCGCCCACCCACTTTCCTACACCCAACCAACACGTTTCAAAAGCAATCCAAAAAAAAGAAAAGCCCTCGTCTGATTTTTTTTTTAACCACGTTTTTCAGATTTTACCACATTCTTACCCTGCTATTTACTTGTTTATTTTATTTTTTGGATTCTGTTTTTGTCTTTCTGGAAACGCTCTTCACTGGACTCAAATAACGTCATCATAGTCAGCTTCTCTCTGCATTTCAAGTTCACCAACGTACGTGGCAAGCTAACGGGACAAATAGGTTGCAGCCGAAATGCTGTCTATACAGAGGTAAGCGGTCAGCTGGTAAGCACCAAAAGGAACGGTGCACACCGCCCCGTAGCGTTTAAAAAAAATGAAATGCAGCCATACGTACCGCTGGCTACATAATTAGGGGTCTCCAGAAACGTCTGTAGGGCTAAGTTTTTTTAGAATGAGCCTATGTTGAATAATAACTTGACTTCTAGTTGATCATTTGGAAAAGTGGCAGAAGGTAGATGTTTCTGATGAATCATCTGCTGAACTGCATCCCAGTCATCACAAATACTGCAGAAGACCTACTGGAACCCACATGGACTCAAGATTCTCACAGATATCAGTCAAGTTTGGTGAAAGACTAATCATTGTTTGGGGTTACATTCAGTATGGGGGCGTGCGAGAGATCTGCGGAGTGGATGGCAACATCAACAGCCTGAGGTATCAAGACATTTGCGCTGCCTATTACATTACAAACCACAGAACAGGGCAAATTCTTCAGCAGGATAGCGCTCCTTCTCATACTTCAGCCTCCACATCAAAGCTCCTAAAAGAAAGAAGATCAAGGTGCTCCAGGATTGGCCAGCCCGGTCACCAGACATGAACATTATTGAGCATGTCTGGGGTAAGATGAAGAAGGAGGCATTGAAAATGAATCCAAAGAATCTTGATGAACTCTAGGAGTCCTGCAAGAACGCTTTCTTTGCCATCCCAGATGACTTTATTACTTGTTGTTCCTTGGATCAGTGACGTTTGTCAGATAGTGTTTATTTGGTCTCTAAGCCTGCATTTCTACAAACTCAACATAAATGTGGGATTTATGAGCTGTTTTCTTCACGACAACCCCAAAAAAATTCACCACAAGGTCAACATTTAAAGACTTGTGGGGACATTTGGTCCTCACAATGCGTAGAATACAACACACACACACACACACACACAAGCACCGCTCACTCATTCTGTCTAATGATATTAGAGTAAGTGGAACAGATATAGTCATTTACATCAACATCTGCTTTTCGCATGCATTAAACTACTCTATTGGATAGGTCAGATCTCATTTCCATGCAAATCAGCGGCACCAAATCAAAGACGACTCTCCCTGCATACTGTCTGTGACTTATGAAACCATATATGAAAACTGAATCTGGGAACCAAATTGGACATCTCAGGCGCATTAGATTCAAGAGGCTGGAGTCATTCTGAAGATCACTTTTCTGTGGATTCACAGACCATATATTCGCAAAATATGCTTTGTGGGGTGAGGAGAACATATGGCAGCACAGGTATACGATGCCTTTCTGCAAATGCTAAGTAAATAGTACACATCTAACTTATGATGAAGGCAATCACAAAGCTGCGACAAGCTCATTGAAAAAAAATCCATCCAAATTGACTGATGAAGCTAGAAATGTGTTGAAAATCTAATGTATGTCCACAAAGATTCACAAAGTATGTGGATACTTTTCTTATACTAAATACTGTGAACTTGTACATATTTCTCTCCTACTATACACAGTAGGGAAGTATTTATTTTTTAATGCAGCCATTTTGAACCAAAAGCCCCTTTTACACAGTAATAACAGTAAATTGCTGTAATTACCAGAATGACTTCAATGAATTAGTAAAAATGCACTGTTCACACAGGCAATGACATTCCATATCTGTCCAGGTATAGCACCATTCACACATCCATTCCATAATGCTGGTAAATTCCGTGATATCACCATCCAAAAATGTCCAATTAATGGCTGTGCTTGTGTTTGTAAGCATGAAGGTGTCAGTCTTTTGATAGTTTTGCATTCAGGGAGATCCTTTTGTCCCAGAAACTAACCAAAACACTGATCCCAAAAAAAGTGTGCGCTACTGCAGCTAAAAAGAAGGTATGTTTGGATAAAGGATTCAATTTGTTTTTCGCTAAGCTGAGTGTAGTGAACTCATCATCTGCATTAGAATGATCTGACTGAATGAGTAGACGTGTCATGCCAGCACATTCTTGTACATGATTGGACCAGCAATTTTCCTTCTGCTGTTACACACAGCAGAATTCTGCCAAGTTATTGGTGATTTTACTATTCTTCAGTCTGGAAAACTGGAATGGATTTCCAATATTTTTAAAAAGGGCCTGTTCACACTTGATCTCTTAATGATAATTGACCAGCAGTGGTGTAAAGTAACAAACTACAAATTCTCAAATTCCTGTAATTTAGTAGTTTTAATCAGAAATTGTATTTTACTAAGTAATTTTAAAAATGTGTACTTTTACTTTACAAAAAGTACATTTTTAGTGCTGTATTGGCATTTTTACTCCACTATTTTCCTTCAACCTGCAGTCACTACTTTTTTTCTGGTCTCTGGGGATTGGCTAAAGTAGAATAATCAGTCCTGTGATTCTTGTCAAATCGCAAATAGATTCCTATTCCTAAATTCCTATTCCGATTCCCAAATTACATCATACTAAACAACCGCAAGACATTAGCGCTTCACAAATGCAACAAACCATTTGGAAGCATTAAAAGTGAACAAGAAGATGTTTAAATTCTTTACACACAATGATCGAGAGACTTTATAGACTGCATGTCACTGATGAGAAGATGAATGTTTACTGTATGAGGAAATCACCTATATGCCCTTAAACAATAACTAATGCACTACAGAATGTTACGTTTACACATCCGTGTACAAATCGCATGTAAACACATGTGCCGTTCAAATCGTAATACTCACTACTCACTACTCTTGAGTACTTTTAAAAGGGCTACTTTTTACTCCTACTTGAATAATATTTACAACAGATACTTTAACTCTACTTGCACTACGTTTTTGGGCAAGTAATTGTACTTTTATGAGTATGATATTTCAGCACTCTTTCCACCACGGTTGACCAGTAATTTTTTTGGAAAAAGTTTGTAAGTGTGAAAGGGGCTAGATACCTGTAGCTAAAAGGTCCATCATTTTAAAAGATATACTAGTGTACTGTTTGTACTGTCCCTTTAAGATGGTAATATGACAATAACCCAAACTGAGCTCTAACCCTAACCTAACCGAACCCTAACCCTAACGGAACCCTTATCCTAGCCTAACCTATCCTAACCGAACTGAACCGAACCCTAACCCCAACTGAACCCTAACTGAGCCCTAACCCTAACCGAACCTTAATCTTAACCTAACCTAGCCTAATTTAACCTATCCTAAGCCAACCCTTTAGCCACAAATGTAAACGACAGCTTTGTTACATTTAATTTTGAGTGTTTAGGGTTAAGTTTAGGGGCAGGGATTAGGTTGGGATTGAATTTTTGGACAGGCATGATGTTCCAGAATAAAAAAAAAATACATTATATTGACCTAAAACATATGACTTTGCAAAATTAGGATGTTTGGCAGTATTCAATTCAATTAAATTCAATTCAATTCACCTTTATTTGTATAGCGCTTTTACAATGTAGATTGTGTCAAAGCACCTTCACTTAGAAGATCATAATAAACTGAAACAGTGTCAATTCAGTTTTCAGTGTTTAAGTTCAGTTCAGTTTAGCTCAGTTCAGTGTGGTTTAATATTCACTTCTGAGAGTCCAAACACTAAAGAGCAAATCGATGCGCAGCTCTAAAAGTCCTGAACCATGCCAGCCAGATGCGACAGCAGCAAAAACACCTTCACGAATTGGCGAAAGTGAAGGATAAAAACCCCGTGAGAAATCAAGCTCAGATGAGCACGACCATTTCTCCTATGGCCAAATGTCTTGTGCAGAGCTGCAGTCTAGGCCGTCAGCGGTGACTCGTCTGTCCCGGGAGCGTCACAGGAATCAGTCTCATGCTCTCCACTCCTCCATAACCACCGCAGTAGACAGAAGACAGTTGACTTGGTTGTGAAACCAAGCAGCGAAACTGCCACTAGCTATGTTTCCATCTAAAAGATTTGAATTAAATTTATGCATAAAACTGGATTATCGCATAAAACATTTGGGAATAAACAACTGTTTACATCAAAGGAGTCAAAGAGAACAAAATTGTCACTTCCTCATAAACTGGCACAAAAATCAAAAAGGAAAATGTCAATTTCTACGGTGAAAACGCAGCTGCTGAAGACTGTTCTGGAGGTTATAATACCACACAACTTTAATGAAGAACTTTGGTTAAGGGATTTTAGAATGACATTGATAAAATGTCCATTAATGCTGTCCCACCACACCAACTTTTGTTATCACATGATCTTTGATGCGCATGCTGTAATTTATTTGGTAAATGTGTTGTCATGATAGTTTATGCACATTTGTTATCTTTATTGAATAAAAAGTTGATCAGTCACAATTTTTAAGCACATTTTCAAAATTTTGCTTCATCTTGACGTTTCTATTTTCCCTTTTTTTAATGCGCTTTTCTAAAATGAATAAAAATGGGTGGTTGGAAACCTAGCTACTGATATAATGTGAAAGCTAATGACTATATTTTTCATGTATTATAAGCTGTCCTAGTGCGAGCAGGCCTGTGGTCTTAACTGAGGAGGAGCTGGTCTTCTGCTTCTGCTCTGGTCTCCCTCTTTGAGGCCGAGTTAATAAAACGAGTGGCTGGTCTTGGCAGGCCTTCAGACAGCAGGACAACAATACGATTAGCCGAGTCACAGTGCCGCACACGGCTGTCCACTGAGTCACCATAATGAAATCAGGAAGCAGCTCCTCTTCATCAGAGAAGGGCCTGGAGGGGTGAACCAGTGCCAAGGAGGAGAAGAGAGGACAGGCAGATGAAGCTGGAACAACTACACAAACAGGACTGTGAGGAAGTCTGCTGAATCCTAAAGAGACTGAGCAGAGCTTTCATGTCTTTCCCTTCTTTCCCTATCTCCATCCTTCTCTTGGTGGCTTGCTCACTTCTAATGTGTACGCTTTTTTTTTTTGGCCAAAAAGGCAAAACTGATTTACGCTTTAGTTTCTTAAATACAAAAAATTAAATATTGTATGTTAATAATAATAATAATAATAACAATAACAATAAATTAATTACTCAGGATAATATATATATATATATATATATATATATATATATATATATATATATATATATATATATATATATATATATATATATATATATATATATATATATATATATATAATAAATATATGAGAAACAAACAAATAATAAATAAATAAATAAATAAATAAATAAATAAACCAATGTTTGTAATAACAACAATAATAGTAGTAACAACCCTTGTTCTTATAATCAATAGACATGTAAATAAAAAAAATAAATATATAAAATAACTAACATACAAGCAAACAAATGTTAGTAGTAACAACAATAATAGTAGTAACAACCATTGTTAATATAATCAGTAGACATTGAAATAAATAAATAAAATAATAAACAAATAAATAAATAAATAAATAAATAAACAAACAAACAAACAAACAAACAAACAAACAAACAAACAAACAAACAAACAAACAAACAAATAAATAAACGTTAGTAGTAACAACAATAATAGTAGTAACAACCGTTGTTATTATAATCAAAAGACATCAAAACAAACAAACAAACAAACAAAGAAACAAACAAATACATTAATTATAAATGTATAAACAAATAAACAAATAAATAAACGAATGTTAGTAGTAACAACAATAATAGTAGTAACAACTATTGTTATTACAATCAATAGACATCGAAACAAACAAACAATCAAACAAACAAACAAACAAACAAACAAACAAACAAACAAACAAACAAACAAACAAATAAAAAAATAAAAAAATAAATAAATGGATGTTAGTAGTAACAACAATAATAGTAGTAACAACCATTGTTATTATAATAAATAGACATCGAAACAAACAAACAAACAAACAAATAAATAAACAAATAAATAAATAAACAAATAAATAAATGTTAGTAGTAACAAGAATAATAGTAGTAACAACCCTTGTTATTATAATCAATAGACATCAAAATAAACAAACAAACAAACAAACAAACAAAAACAAATAAATAAATAAATGTTAGTAGTAACAAGAATAATAGTAGTAACAACCATTGTTATTATAATCTATAGACATCAAAATAAACAAACAAACAAACAAATAAATAAATAAATAAATAAATAAATAAATAAATAAATAAATGTTAGTAGTAACAAGAATAATAGTAGTAACAACCATTGTTATTATAATCTATAGACATCAAAATAAACAAACAAACAAACAAATAAATAAATAAATAAATAAATAAATAAATGTTAGTAGTAACAAGAATAATAGTAGTAACAACCATTATTATTATAATCTATAGACATCAAAATAAACAAACAAACAAACAAATAAATAAATAAATAAATAAATACATTTTACTGCATTAAAGTAAACACAAATATAATGCATAACCAATGTTTTAGACTTTTCAAGACCTCACATGTCTTTGAATGAAAGTAGGAGCTATTAAGAGAGTCACAAAAAACAAGTGTGTATTGATAAAGTTCTTGGTTGTAAATTATTCATTTTAATTTTGGGTAAACTTTTTAAATTGCTCAGAAGGCAAATATACTTCCATAAAAACAAGTTCTTTAGGGAGCAAAAAAATTACTTTGGCAGAAAAAAGAGACATGAGGGGGAACTTATGTCCCCTGTAATAAAAAGAGCTCCAGAAAGAGAGAGGCAATGCTATGAAGTATAGCTTTCTCTGAAGCAGCGGACAGCACATCTAAAATCGAATGACTTCCTGCACAGCCTCTATGACATGCTCCAGTCATCTTACCTTATAAACCATCAATGTGATCAACAACCCAGACTAAAACTCTATCCCTCCCTCTCTCTCTTACACACACACACACACAGACACACACACACGCACGCACGCACACACACTCTATTACTCAATAACATCTTCAAACCCTATGTATACCACTGAAAACACTATAGAGTTCGGTAATAGAGAGGACAGAGCATCAATCTGGCTCATTCTATTGGCTCAGTCTCAGGGTCCAAATTAAACACCCGCCAGAGTAAAAAGAATGACCGTGTGACCCTCGCAGAATCCCGCAAATGTGTGCCTTAATGATTTAACCGGTTTAAAATACTTTTTTACTCTGAAATATTTATGAAATGTGGTGTAAAAGTACAATATTTGTGTTGAAATGTACTGAAATAAAAGTAAAAGATTCTTGAAATGAAAATACTGTACTCAGATATTTAAAGTACAGATAATACACAGAAAAAAGGATTAATTGGATTTACTATTTTTTTAAGGTGAGTGGTTGAAAACAATATATATGGGCTGAATTTAAACAAACAAATTAAATTTAGTAATGTTCAACTTAATTTGTTTGTTTAAATTCAGCCCATATACATTGTTTGCAACCACTCACCTTAAAAAAAATTGTAATTCAAATTAATTAATTTAAATTGTACTTAAGTACACTAGTAAAGTAAACATACTTTCCACCATGGGATAAGAGTTCCAACAATGGCAGATTAAGTAGGGGACAAAAGTACATTCATGCGGTTGTTATCGCAGAAAAAACCCTAAATACGACTTTTATAAGACTAAAGGGTTTTATTCTGCATTAACAACCGCCGGGATGTACTTTATCCTGCTTTTTATATGGCTACTTTCCACAAAACATACTAATTAACCACAAAACATTGTTCTGAGCCGCTCAACTACTTACACGCAAAATATTTTCATGCTATTCTGAAACATCACACTAAATGCAAAACAACATACACAATCTCCAAAACAATAAACTATTTCTCAGCCTTCAACTCTAATAACTAAATAACTAGTTAGACTGACTGACTGACTAACAGGTTCATGCTTGTTCATGAATTAAAAACCACAAATGCGTTTCTTAATGGTTTCTCTAGTTTGAAATAACCTTGTTTACTCTGTTACATTTCTGAAATGTAGTGTGTAAGTACAATATTTGTTTTGAAATGTAGTAAAATAAGAAGAAAAGATTCTTAAAATGAAAATAAATGTAAAAAAATAAAGTACAGATACTTAAAATGCATTACATTTTTTTTAAATTGGATTTACTACATTTTTAAAGGTAGGTAAGTGGTTGCAAACAATTTATATGGGCTGAATTTAAACAAACAAATTAAATTTAGTAATGTTCAACTTAATTTGTTTAAATTCAGCCCATATAAATTGTTTGCAATCACTTATCTTAAAAAAAAATTGTAAATCCAATTAATCTTTTTTTTTTTAACGTGTTTAAGTACACTAGTAAAGTAAACATACTTTCCACCATGGGTTAAAAGTTCCAATGGCAGATTAAATAGGGGACAAAAGTACATTCAGGCAGTTGTTATTGCAGAATAAAGACTGAATAAGACTTTTATAAGACTGAAGGGTTTTATTCTGCATTAACAACCGCCGGGATGTACTTTATCCTGCTTTTTATATGGCTACTTGCCACAAAACATGCTAATTAGCCACAAAACTTTGTTCTGAGCCGCAATAGTTTATAGTTATAGCTTTTCCGACTACTTACACACAAAATATTTTCATGCCATTCTGAAACATCACACCAAATGCAAAAAAATACAAATAAAAATACACAATCTCCAAAACCAACTCAGTTTTTAATTGAAAAAAAAAAAAACTTTTTAAAACACACGTTTCCTTACCTAAAATACATACCTAACAGGAAGCGACTTGCTTTTATTTTTCCAAACACAACCAATCAAACTGCACACTTATTCACTAGCTCACACAAACACACTCCTCACAAGTGCAAGCACTAATATCTTAACTGACCACTAACCAATCACTGCTTTACTGAAGTATAGGCATATAAATAGGTCAACGGTGACAGAACACTGGGCTGTTCTGGTCCAAAACTGGCTTGCCACGTATCCACAATTTGTAGTTTTGTACCAACCACATATTCACACTTATTAAATCCTAAATTCTGTTCTGAAAAGGTGTTGGATAAAACATGTTGGAGCATACGCTAACCTAAATATTATTCGGTCACAAGATGTCAAGGTGCCAAACAGTCAAAAATAGAGGACTGACAGACAAGCATTTAAATATGGATGTGAACAGATTCATTGATGGTCAAGGTGATTTAAGGTAGTCAGATGAGCCTGTGTTATCTGGGAACAACATATCTTGAAATGTCATGACTGACCAATAAGAATCAAGTATTCCAGAGAGCCGTTTACAGTTTTTCCTAATGCTCACGCACAAAATCTTTTCATGTCACACCATTTCTGAAACATCTTACTCAAAATGCTAAACTATACTGCAAATCTTCAAAACCTGAAGCTATTGCTCAGGCTTGAACTCAGTTTTCAATTGGAAAAAACACAGGAGGATACTTGTTTTCCTTTTCTAAACACAACCGATGCTACACGTATCCACCAGATCACACACACTCACTGCTCAAATGTGGAAACACTCATTTTTAACGTGTTCAATTAAACACAAGGCAGCCAGAAACAAGTCTGAATGTAGGAGCATACTCTACCCCAGTGTTTCCCAACCCTGTTCCTGGAGGCACACCAACAGTACATATTTTATATGTCTCCCTTTTCTGACCCATTAACTTCAGGTGTTGGAGTCTCTTCTGATGTTATGATAAGTTGATTCAGGTGTGTTTGATTAGGGAGAGGTTGAAAATGTGTACTGTTGGTGTGCCTTCAGGAACAGGGTTGGGAAACACTGTACTACCCTATGTATTATTCAGTTAAAAGATGGCGCCAAACAGTAAACAAAAAACAGCAGTGTGACAGACAAGCCTATGAAAATGGATGGGAACATATTCATTGATGGTCAAGATGCTTCAAAGTACATGGTAAGCCTGTGTTATTCAGCGGTTGTTATCTGGGAATAACATATCTTGAAATGTAGTGACTGACCAATAAGAATCAGGTATTCAAGCCATTTGAAGTCATTTAGTAAGGTACTACTAAGAATTTAAAAGGAGTTACTTTTCATATAACAGCCAAAAAACAAGTTAACCACTGCAATAACAATCCAATAAAAACGATTGCAGTTTTTTTCCGTATGGAGTTTGACATGCTTTGATATTTGTGTTTATTTTTTATTTACATTCATTCTTTTCAATTTCTCAATAATAAATCAATAGCTACAATCTGAAGAGGCTGCATTAACAATAAGCAGCATGGCTGATACAGCACAATTGTCCACTAGGCCAGAGTTTCCCAACCCTGTTCCTGAAGGCACACTAACAGTCCACATTTTCATTCTCTCCCTAATCAAACACACCTGAAACAACTCATCAGAAGATTAGAAGAGATTCCGAAACCTGAAGCTAATGGGTCAGATGAGGGAGACATCCAAAACATGAACTGTTGGTGTGCCTCCAGGAACAGGGTTGGGAAACACTGCACTAGGCATCTGATAAAGCATCTGCTATCAGAGCTAAATCAACATGATAAACAGCGACAAGACTTGATGAATGCTGCAGTGATGCAATAGCAGTGCCACACTTAACCACATACACACTCGGTCCAATACTCACTCACAACTGAGAGCAAAAGGTCATGGTGCTAATAGATCAGAGGCATCAACGACAGATTAAAACCTTGTCATGTAGGTCACCTCCTGGCGCCACGACAACAGAGCACATTGCGCTAACATAGTAACCTCTCATTCATCACCAGCACTCATCAGTACAACACTAAACCCTGACCATTAATTCATCAGACGCACAAGCTATAAGACACAATCAATTCTTATTTGCTTGAAGATTTCCAGCTGATTAGGTTACATTTTGTTTGTTTATTTACTTCAGTTGTATTTCCCTGGATCTTATTTGCCATAATATGAAAACATTGGATGTTTATGAAATGTTACTGCAGTTGCCCTGTGAGCAACAAGTCAAGCTTAAAGAGATAGCTGACCCAAAAATGAATATTACTGCACATACTTTATTGTCAGTAACAGTAACGGCGCTGTAACGGGGGAAACAGAAACTCATTTGATTACTCGTTACTGAAAGTAGTATCGTCGTTAGAAACGGCGTTTGTTTATAGCGCTGTTATTCCATCATTGTATATGACAACACTGACCGTCATCATTTACTCACCCATTACAAATCTGTTTGAGTGCAAGTCACAGTACATTCAACACAATCAGTTTCTGCAAGCTAATACCACGACATAGTTCTTCATCTAATGTTTGTCTGTTTATTTTTATTCTGCTGAACACAAAATAAAAATATTGAAGAATAATGGAAACTGTTAACCATCGACATTCATAGTAGGAGAAAGAAATATTATGGAAGTCAATGGTTAACGGTTTCCAACATTAGTCAATATGTCTTCTTTTGTGTTCAACAGAGCAACAACAACAAATTCAAGGAGCAAACCATGGGTGGGTAAATAATCTTTCATTTTTGGGTGAACTATTCCTTTAAAGGGCACCTATGGTGAAAAATCTACTTTTCAAGCTGTTTAGACAGACATAAGTGCATGTATAGTGTATAGACCGTCATATTGGGGTGAAATAAACACACCCAGTCCTTTTTTTTTAAATTTAGCAACATAAAAATGGTGGACAAATTGGAGCGGTTTTCAAATCGACCGCAACTTTATGTAGGAGTGCGGTCCCCCCGCCCACCGAATTGATTGACAGCTGCGTATTAACATGTCCCGGTAGTCACGTGTATAATCATATCAACAAGAGAGGACGAGCGCAAAGAAGCCGGGAATAAAAGGTCTGTTCAGTTCGCTAGGATCATCAATCATCATCAAATGTGATCAAGAGTGAGTTTCACATGTTTATAATGTTTTAAAACAGAGCATGTGTGTCATGAATTACAGCGATTCACTTCAGATGCACTTACCGTATTTTTCGCACTATAAGGCGCACCTAAAAGCCTTAAATTTTGTTATAAAACGGCCGTGCGGCTAATAATCCGGTGCGCTTTATGTGTGCACAGAGTTCAAAAATCTGTAAAAATGTTGTGTGATTTCGGAAAGCGCTCCGCTTGATTGGCTGTCGGAGCATTTCCCGCCGACACAGAGACGTAAAGCGTTCACTCCGTACGCAGCAGCAATAAACCAATCAAAACTACATATAATGTATGTAAAAACCAAGTGAAGCAAATGAATTCGGAGCTTGCTGTCATTCCGGGAGGACTAACAAAAGAACTCCAACCGCTGGATATTGGTGTAAACAGGGCGTTTAAAGTGAAGTTGCGAGCTGCGTGGGAGCAATGGATGACAGACGGCGAACACACTTTTACTAAGACTGGTAGGCAGCGCCGGGCGAGTTACGCCACCATATGTGAATGGATTGTGGATGCCTGGGCTAAGGTGTCTGCTTTAACTGTTGTCCGAGCTTTGGCAAAAGCCGGCATCATTGCTGAACAGCCACCCGGCAATGAGACTGACTCAGACAATGATGAGAGAGAACCCAGCGTGTTTGATGACGAAACTGCCCAGCTGTTCAATTCAGACACAGAAGATGAGGACTTGTGGGAGAAGACTGATTAAAAAAATAATGTGAGTGTATTGTTAAATAGTACAATAAAGTTCAACTAAACTATGTTAACTGTTTTGCTTCCATTACCTTTTTTTTTTGCAGACAGTGTATTTTAGCGTGCGCCTTATAATACGGTGCGCCTTATGTATGGGTTAAGTACAGAAATAGACCCCGTAATTGAGACTGCGTCTTATAATCCGGTGCGCTTTATAGTGCGGAAAATACGGTAATCAGCACAGCCACATGTCAAAACAATTATAAAGGAAGACGCTTCAATTCCGGTTTGTGGACGTTAAATCAGGTTTATTTTGTACATTAATATAAGAGATATCCATACAGCAGTGGAGATTAACCTGTATCCTGTCACATTTGCGTGCAAAAAGGGTGCAAAGCTAAACGGGCGCTCTGTCTGTCTGTCTGTCTGTCTGTCTGTGTGTGTGTGTGTGTGTCTGTCTACTGCGGTGTGTGTGTGCGCGCGTGAACTTTGTGTGACTCTGCGATGCAACTGCACATCAAATACTCATTGGTAAAGTTCTGACTGTAGTATTTCTCACAAACGCTACGTGAGATCTGCTTCCTTTAAGTCTGTCTGTTGTCTGACGCTGCCGAGGGAGGAGATTAAGGCACGCTGAAAGGCACGTAGAAACTGTGGGCGGGGAGGACTAGCCTTAAAGGAGCAGTACACCAAAACCGCCACCCAGTGAAAAAATTTATAAATAGGAATTTAATAAAAGGTATAATAAAAAATCTGATGGGTGTTTTGAGCTGAAACTTTACAGACACATTCTGGTGACGCAAAACACTTATATTAAATCTGAAAAAAGGGCTAACCTAGAGTTTAAAGGTAAGTTAATTTGATGTCTGTGTTTGTTTTTAAGAGTTTAAAGGTAAATCCATAATGTAAACATATTGTCACCTTGGAATTATAAGGTTAATATGTGAGTAACTCAATTTTGACAAAAATGTCAAATAGAACCTTATAAATCAAAGGTGTCGATATGTTGTTTCACGTTCAATTTTCACAGTCAGAGTGGATTTTAATAGCGGTTACCATAAAGAGGTGAATAAATGATTTAAAAATACAAGAGTGATTATTTCACTTTATGCTGACACCTAATGTTCAGTTGATGTCAGAATTATTAGCCCCCCTATGAATTTTTTTCTCTTTTAAATATTTCCCAAATGATGTTTAACAGAGCAAGGAAATTTTCACAGTATGTCTGCTAATATTTTTTCTTCTGGAGAAAGTCTTTTTTGTTTTATTTCGGCTAGAATAACAGCAGTTTTAACTTTTTAAACACTATTTTAAGGTCAAAATTATTAGCTCCTTTAAGCTATATATATTTTCGATAGTCTACAGAGCAAACCATCGGTATACAATAACTTGCCTAATTACCCTTACCTGCCTAGTTAACCTAATTAACCTAGTTAAGCCTTTAAATGTCTCTTTAAGCTGTATAGAAGTGTCTTGAAAAATATCTAGTCAAATATTATTTACTGTCATCATGGCAAAGATAAAATAAATCAGTTATTAGAGATGAGTTATTAAAACTATTATGTTTAGAAATGTGTTGAAAAAAATCTTCTCTCCGTTAAACTGAAAGTGGGAAAAAAATAAACAGGGGGGCTAATAATTCAGGGGGGCTACTAATTCTGACTTCATCTGTATGTGTGGATGCAGCACCCACCTAAATGTATCACTTGGGTACTGAGCAACTTAGCATTTATAGCAACATTGATGTGATACATTAAGAAAGTGCACCTTATTTTATGGTACTTACAATTACTATATAAATTTACATGTAAAAAAATAAGTAAGGGGGCGACGCAGTGGCGCAGTAGGTAGTGCTGTCGCCTCACAGCAAGAAGGTCGCTGGTTCGAGCTTCGGCTGGGTCAGTTGGCGTTTCTGTGTGGAGTTTGCATGTTCTCCCTGCGTTCGCGTGGGTTTCCTCCGGGTGCTCCGGTTTCCCCCACATTCCAAAGACATGCGGTACAGGTGTATGGATGTTTCCCAGAGATGAGTTGTAGCTGGAAGGGCATCCGCTGCGTAAAACATGTGCTGGATAGATTGGCGGTTCATTCCGCTGTGGCGACCCCAGATTAATAGAGGGACTAAGCCGAAAAGAAAACAAATGAATGAAAAATAAATAAATAGAACTATAAAAACGGAAAAAAAAAAAATGAACTCTCACCCAAAATTTTGTGTTCACATTTGAAAATGATGTATGATATATGCATATGATATATAGTTTGTCAAGATAAGTATAGGTTTAGATTTTTTGTTATTAACATATTTATCTTTTTAAATTGATATTAAATGCTTAAGGGGTTAAAGATGTTTAACTAATGCAAAAAAACATTGATAAAATGAGAAATAAACCAACCAACATCCCACTCTCCCTCGTGAAGCTAATACGAAAGTAACTATAACTGTAATTCATCGAAATTCCACTAGGCCTGGCTCTAAAATAGAGCACATTTCTGCTGACCTCAATGTTAAAATGGCCAACTTTACAGGATAAAAAAGGTGTTTACAGCCTGGTACAAATACAATTTTGGTATATATAGCTAATATGACACTTCATGACAACTGTGAGGGGGTGAATTTTTTTATAACTCATCTGTTTCATTTTTATTAAGTCTGCATAATTAAGGGCGTGGCCACTTGAGTGACAGCTAGGTCTCACTGATTGCCATCACGTCACCTCAGCTGATTCCAGCTGATTAGCCGCTGAGCTTGGCATATACATTATATGTGTGGCTTTCCACAGTCAATTGCCTTTTGGAGTTATTTCTTACAATTATCAGATGATATGACATGCTGTGTGCAAGTAATTGTGCTCACAAACAATTCAAGTGGCCTCCATTTCCCAGGTGAGTAAAATTCTTATAATTCTTTATCTATAAATGTTAATAAGCACTTGCTATTAAATTGCTGGAGAATGTGAGCTGAAATGGTTGCTGACGAGTGTGGTTGCTTCTTCAAGTGGAAATACAGACATTACTTTGATTTCATTGAGAGTAAACAAAGAATAGAAGCATTCTATCACAATACTCATCACCAAGGAGGACACCGGCGCCCCAAAAACACGGTGGTCCAACTCAGCCTAAACACACTAAATAGAATTTGTGCGCAAGACTAGGAGTGCAGGTTGCTTATGGGGATGTTCCCATGTCACGCCTTTTGCCCGCGCAAGTTTGATATTTCCAATAGATATCCAGTTTTCTTTGTGTCTACTTTTGTGTTTGGAAAAAAAATGTTTGTAACAAGTGAATGATGATTTGGGCGAAGTTTTGGGCGAACTCTTTAAGTGTTTAGAATATGTCAATCTGCTGTGATCATTGTAATGTTTCTCAGTGAATATTAAATTACTGAAAGAGCAGCAGATTATTAAGTATTTTATAGGTATGTTTTATATGGTTTAAAAGTAACTTTAAAGTAATTAGTAATCTGATTAATTTTTACATTAAGTAATTAGTAATATAATCAGATTACAATTTTCCAGTAGTAGTCAGTAATTTGTAATCTATTACTTTTTAAAAGTAACTTACCCAACACTGATTAATATATACAACCAAGCAATTTGGTCAGAACACAAACGAATCGCAGGTAATGAAGTATTACGTGTTATTGCCCCCAAAAAAAGCCTGTCTAAACAAAATGCTAGCCGGTGTCTGTAGCTCCGCCTCTTTACCCTTTTTCGGTTACCACTGGTTGGCGAGATGACGCCCACACCCACTTATAGCTTCATATGCGCTCTTCAGAAACCTATGGGTGACATCATGGATACTACGTCCATATTTTTTACAGTTTATAAAAGATAACTAAACTAAACTAGAACAGCTCAATAACAGATGCTAGTTTAGACCTGAGATGATTTATATAACAACATTATAAATCAATGTAAGACTGATGAAGACAAAAACAAAAATACACTGTAGAGATTTGCTTGTTGGATTAAAAACAAACAAACAAACAAACAAACAAAAAAATAACACTCCAAATCAATCAATCAATCAATCAATCAATCAATCAATCGATCAATCAATCAATCGATCAATCAATCAATCAATCAATCAACCAATCAATCAATCAAAACTGCTTTCAAACCTAAGAAGCTTAATGGCACTCCACACCATAAGAAAGAAAGATGTGTCTCAACACCTATCACCAAGTGAACTCCTCTTTCAAACTCTGCTCCGGTGGAACAGCACTTAGGTCTACATGATTCGGTCTGGTACTTCATAAATACGCATTATTCCCTCCGTTTATAACTAGCACAGGTGTGATTCACTAGCAGTTATTGCCATTTACTCTCCATCAAGATGGAGTATAGGACGCTGCAGATGGGTTTGTAAAGCTACGGTCGTTCTCTTCCAAGAAATCTGTTCAATTAGGCTTCTCTGATTTCCCCAGAGAGTGCTCCTCTCTTTAAAACGCATCATTAACACAGGCTTACCACTCCCGAAGGATTGCATCACCCCCGCCCGACGTACAGCGGAGTCAAACCTGCTAAGAGCAAGAGCATGCTAACACGCAGAAACCATCTTTTCTCATCGACCCAAACTTTTGAGGCCTAGAAGAGGAGGGTTTGTTGAAAAGCTATTAGCGCTAGATTATAAACTAGATGTCTATAAGCAAAATAAAGTATTCTGCTATGTTTTGTCTATACTACGAACACTATATATATATATATATATATATATATATATATATATATATGAATTTTTTGTCCATGAATGTATTGAAAAAGCCCAGCAAAACAAAATGAGGATCCTTAAAGCTTAATATTTCAAAGTATTATATATATATATATATATATATATATATATATATATATATATATATATATATATATATATATATATATATATATATATATATATATAATTACCGCTGCCACAGTGAATTTGTACTTTGCTGAGCCTGTATAATGTTGGTTGTAATACAATAATGTTCTAAATAATTATAGATATAAATATAAATAGTTTCTTGCACTCATCGGCCATTTTGTTTCTTTGTTGACTTCAAAGTGTCATCGGTATCCACAGTCCAATTTAATATGTGACTAATTAGATTAATTAACTGCCACATTGTGCTATTAATTAGATTAAAATTCATATAAATTGGCAGTGCTAATTTTTTGGCTGATTAACAATGCTGACGCCGACAGCCAATTAGAGTCCATACTGAGCTCAAGCACTTAAAGTGGTAGCCAACATAACTGCAGCTTAAAAAAAACCGAAGCATTTTTTCCATTGGTCTTGAAACTCAGATATAGTTATTGTTATAAAGGTATATTTTTATTTTTTAAAGTTATTGTTTTTTAGTGTAAACAGGACTTTAGTCTATGTTTACATGCCAATGATGTAGCTAAAAATGGTAGCCAAATGTAGCTTCACATTTACACATCTATGAAACAGCCAAAAACACAACTCTGTTCAAAAAATGAATAAAATAAAATCGCACTACGTGAGTCGCTTCCTTTTTTTCATTGTCCAATCAAATGAAAGCAGAGGCGGGGACTTCATTGAGGTGACAGCAACGTTTGTGTTGTCAATATGACTATGAATACTTTTAAAGATGGAGGAGTTACTTCAAAAATCATGAATATCACAATATTATTACATATCACAATCATAGCAAGATCAACACAATATGCAGCTGATTCAGCGGTTGCCTAGCAACATAAAAAGTGCAGCGTACTTCTTTTTTTCTTGTTAACAATAAAAGGCAGTGCGGTTTTCAGAACGAAAAAGCGAGTTCAGTGAGAAAACTAGGTTACTCAATACTCTAGGCTACTCCACTACTGTTCAGTGTTTGTTCGCACTTTAATCTACACCCTTCTAAACACTACATCTTACTAAACAGTACTAAACTAAACAGCCTAGACTCTTGTTTTCAATGTGTTTATTCAACTATAACAAAAGTGAGATTTTCAATAACTTCCACTTGTAACCTGTTTCCAGATTTCTGCATTTTCAATCCCAAAAAACGCCATTTTTGTGTAAACGAAAAGGCAGAACGGATAAAAACAATTCTAGTTTTTGTCTGAAAACGTTGTCGTGTAAATGACCCCATAGTCAAAACTCACAAGTTAATGAGTTTTTTTGTAGGGGTGTCGAAATTAATTGTTTCTTCAGTGCACTGTGCAGACAATTCAGTATCTGTTCAGTGATAATAACAACCGGTTATTGCAGGGATGTTTGATTAGTGTTGGAGCAAAACTCTGCAGGGACACCGGCCCTCAAGGATCGAGATTGCCCATGCCTGGGTTATTGTGTACTGAAGTCATTTATCTCATATGCGCTATGTCGCCGTTGCTTACTATGGCGAGGGAGGCGAGCAAAAGTATTTACAACACTCCAACTACTTAAAAACACAAAAACTGTACACAATTTCACTGCGTGTGTGTTTGCTGGCAATCTTTCACTGACACTTATAGCAGAAGCCCTATTTCACTTCAGTTGATTGAGAGAATGAAAGTAAACTCCATTTCTCTCTATCTCTTTCTCACTGTTGCCCCTTACCTCTACTCTCGGCAGTTATAGCGATACTTCTGGATAGAGACACGAGCGCATGTCTGCAGAGTTTTCTCCACTGTGTCTATCATGAATCAGGTGTGATCGCTGCTGCTGTTTATCAGTGTTTAAACCAGGCTTTACTCATCTGTGAAGAGCGGCAGCCCGTAGAGCCAATCGCAGCCCTTTCAGTTGAGCGCGTGACCAATCAAAGGGGTGATAGAAAGAACCTGCTAGACAGGACTCAGAAAGCGATCAAGATATTTGTTTATTTACATTTTAATACAAGAATTGCAGTGCTGTGAAGAAAATATAAAACTGTGTATGGAAAGCATCGTCAATGCACCGAGATATCGAATTGAACTGAATTGATGGCATGATAATCGTAACCGAACCGAACCGTGAGACTAGTGTAGGTTCACACCTCTATTCTTTTGACAGTCCGAGCCATTTCTTTAGAATCGCTTGCTTCGCAGATCACCCGGTGTTTGTTGTTGCAATTAGCATCACCCATTGTACTTAGGCTTTAAATGATGCAGAAGAGCCTGCTTAATGGAACTTCCCTTTCATTCGTCAATACATTGATGAGAGAAAAAGAAAGCAAATGTCAACTAGGTATTAGCTACCAAGTAACGAAAAACACAGAATGCCCTTCTTTTTGTGGATGAAACAAGCGGAAAGCAGGTTAGGCATCTGAGGATTGGTATTTGTGGCTCAGACACTTGCTTCAAAAGATCATGGGATACTGACACAATTCCCACTCCCTCGACTCACCCCCGACTTCTCATCGAAGATCTTGATCCCTCCAAAGGACACAGTCAGAAAAACTTTCTGTTTGTGTTCTCCTTTAGACCGCGCTGAGGCTGCGATTCCCTGCAGACAAGAAGATGAAAACAGAAACATGAGAAAAGAAGAAATGAAGATGAAACAGGAACAGAGCTAGGAACGGCATCTTTCGCTACTTGCTGCAATCTTTGGGGAGCATTAGCAGTTATGTAAAGAAACTGATTCATTTTTTTTCAGTGTTTTCAACTATTTCTGGCTTAGATGTTTTGATATGCAGCGGTTTAAGGTTAACCCCTACTGACAGATACCATAACTACACTTTTCTGCAAATAAAGAAAGCAGACATATAAAAAACCACCTTATGAAAAATCGAATTGTGAACTAAGCACTAAGCATTGTTTGCTGAGGCTTATAAATCCGGCACTTGGACTGCAGCTCTTCACAAAACG